>NW_019385293.1:247238-288843 GCF_000671375.1 Centruroides sculpturatus | reverse complement strand
TGAATTCCATGCTGTACAAGTTACTTAGATTTTACAAATATATGAGCCATTCACAGCCCAGCACATGTATTTGTAAAATCTAAGTGACTCGTACAACATGGAATTCATATAAAATGGAATAATCAACAGTGTTATAGGGAGGTTGACTGTAATTTTTAATTAATATATCTGTGAGATAAAACTTTTATTTTATTCAGTTGTTCCAGAAATAGTAATTTAAAACACAAACAATAGAAATTTATTATTTTGTAAATTTTTTTACATACAAATTACATACATACAAACATACATAAACATTCAAACCTGATAGTTAAATATTAAAGCCAAACGATTGCCAAATTATGTCAGTCTATATTACTACTACTACTATTATTAATTAAATGCTAAGTAATTTGGCACTAGAGACAGGCATTAAGCACCATCTGCTAAATTTTATAATTAAATTGAGCAAGAGATGACACCTAACACCTGTCTCGAAATCAAAATGTTTGAGAAAGAGGAAACACTCATCCAACATCCAAACCCATTAGTTATATATTAAAGCCAAATAATTGATGAATTGTATCAGGCTATATTATTATTATTATTATTATTATTAACTAACTGCTAACTGCAAGAGTTGCAGGTTCAATTCCTGCTTTGAGTTGATTTTTTTCTTCTAGGACCTTCGAAATTATTAAATTTAGCAATAGATGGCACCTAATGATTGCCTCTAGTGCCAAATTACTTAGTAGTTAACAATAATACTAGTAATATAGCCCAATATAATTTGGCTATTGTTTGGACTTAAGTTTTTGTAATAAGAAAGAAAAACAAAGTATACCCTAAAAATATGATATTTCTAATTCAATAGAGCATCTGTCTTATTAATTATTAAGTGAAAGACAAGTTTTGTGTTAAAAAAATGATTTAGTAAAGTCTGCTTTAGAAGTATTGAAGACAAAATTTAAGATAGTATTTGTAAGCAGTTATTTATTGTGACATTGTCACAATACCAGACTGCAATTTTTAATCATCATTTAATTTAAAAAAACATATGAATTCTAGTCCAAACCAGAAATTCATGTATAGTTAATCTGGGTCTCCTGCCCCTAAGTTTNATAGTGGAGCACTCGTGAAGCTGTTGCCATTATAGGAAGCCTTTCGACATGGCCTAGCCACTGTAATCTGGTTTTAATCCGGCAATCAGCAAATGTATTTATTTAATACTGGAGAAGTGACATACTTCCATGCCCCAACAAGAACATTCACTGCCATTGATCTATCATTAGCAACTCCGAATCTGTTTTCAGCATTTTCATGGGAGGTTGGATCTAATCCACTCTCTAGCGACCACTTCCCAATATTTTTAAAATATCAAGGCAGAAAAAGCTGTGAAACAGCTCGTCCTCCACGCTGGAAACTTGAAATGGCAGATTGGCCTGCATTCTCCTCTTTGGTTGACATCACTGAGGAAATACTGCAGATATCAATATGCAGTTGAAGTTGTCACTTCCAGTATTATTCAGGCAGCTGAAAAACAATGGGAAAAACATCAACTAGATATCCAAAACATCCAAAACCAAGGTGGGACCAAAATTGCAAGGCATCATTTAAAGCACAAAAGAAAGCATGGGAGATTTTCAGAAGATACCCCACTAGTAACAATTTGATTGCTTTTCAAAAAGTGAAGGCAAATGACAGAAGAATAAGAAGGCAAAGCCAAAGGGATTCTTGGAGGAAGTATGTTTCTAGTATAACATCTTCCACTAGCTCAAAAGCAGTCTGGGATAAAATCCATAAAATCAATGGGAAATATGCTTCTCACTCTCTGTCCATGCTAGAAAATAATGGCACAATAATCAGCAATATACAGGGTATTGCTGATATGTTGGGTGAAACATTTTCGTCTTCATCCAGCAATATTATGTATCCAAGGAATTTTTTGGCTTATAAAGCCCAAAGTGAGAAAGAATATTTAAATTTCCATTCTTCATCTAATGAGGAATATAATGTGCCATTCACTAGAATTGAATTACATACAGCGATCTTTCGCTCAGGGAATAGTTCTGTAGGCCCAGATAAAATCCACTACAGCATGATTAAAGATCTGTCAAACAATTCCCTTTCTAATCTCCTTTGTCTGTTTAACAGAATATGGTCAGAACATACTTTTCCTGACTTTTGGAGGCTATCTATCATCATTCCATTCCAAAGCCTGGTAAAGATCACAAGAATCCCTCTAATTACAGACCAATCTCTCTGACAGGTTGCCTGTGTAAACTCTTTGAGAGGATGGTAAACAGACGTCTGATGTATCTCTTAGAGAAAAATGAACACTTTTCACCACATCAGAGTGGTTTTCGTAGGAACAGAAGTACCATTGATAACTTAGTAAACCTTGAAACATCTATTTGTGAAGCGTTTGTTAGACGACAGCACTTAGTGTCTGTGTTTTTTGATGTAGAGAAGGCCTATGATCGCTGTTGGTGATACGGGATACTCCATGATCTGTACCAATTTGGATTGCGGGGTAATTTGCCAATTTTTATAAAAAACTTCTTACAGAATCGAAGATTCCAAGTCAGGATGGGCAACACTTTATCTAGGCCTTTTACACAACAAGAAGGTGTTCCTCAAGGCTCTATTTTGAGTGTGACTCTGTTCCTAATCAAAATTAACAGCATAGCTAACTGTCTTCCTCCTAGTGTAAAACACTCTCTGTAAGTGGATGACTTTCAGATCTCCTGCCAGTCTAGTAACATGAGTTTCATTGAGAGACAACTGCAAACCTCTAAATCACATAGACAATTGGTCCAAGACCAATGGTTTTACCTTTAACACAGAGAAGACTTCGTGCATCCACTTTTGCCGAAGGCGTGGTTTGCACCTGGATCCGGAAATTTTCCTAAATGGGGATAAAATCCCAATGTTGAATGAGGCTAAGTTTTTGGGTGTTTCTTTTGACCAAAAACTCACCTTCTTACCACACTTGCGCAACCTGAAGAGTAGATGTTTAAAATCTTTAAACCTTCTAAAGGTACTGTGCTGCTCATCCTGGGGAGCAGACAAATGTTCTATGCTCAGGAGTTATAGGGCCCTTGTCCGCTCTAAGCTGGATTATGGATGTGTTGTGTATGGCTCTGCGCGAGAATCTACTCTTCGGATGCTGGATCCAATTCACCATCAAGCACTGTGTTTGTGCACTGGTGCTTTTCGAACTTCCCCTGTCCAAAGTTTGTACGTGGATGCTTATGAGCCTCCACTATCTCTCAGGAGAGAACAGTTGTCTCTTTTTTACTACATCAAACAGAAATCTCTGAATAGACTTTCAGCTAGTAGCTCAGACACTCAGCTGAAAAAGTTATTTGCAGCTCGGACAAGTTGTGTCCCTACATTCAACATAAGAATGGAGAATGTAAGCAGCACGATTGACCTGGACACAAGCAACATCTCACAGGTAGAGGTTAATGGTATTCCACCTTGGTCAACCCCACTGATAAATGGTGATTTAAGCTTAAAGCGGTTCCCCAAAGAAACCACACCAGATTACATCTATAGATAGCACTTTGCAGAAATTCAAAATTGTGACAGGAATTTAATTCCTATTTACACCGATGGATCTAAATCAGATAACTATGTTGGCTCAGCCTGTTTGCCAGGATGAAATCGTGGCAGAACAAATTTCACCAAATTCTTCCATTTTTTTCTGCGGAGTTGCAGGCTATTTATTTAGCCCTAAAGTATATAAATAGGAAAGGTCATCGTTGCTGCGCAATTTACACTGACTCAGTTAGTGCACTTCAGGCTTTGATCTGGTGTGAATGTCGTTCTCACTCTATAGTGATTAAAATTCAGAAATTAATTTGCCATCTTACTATGTGCAACTTCTCTATAAAGTTTTGTTGGGTCCCAGGCCACGTGGGTATAAGAGGAAATGAAGAAGCTGACACAGCTGCTAAGTCAGCAAGTCCTTCACAGATTACAATGCATATCGAAGGAGGTGATTTGAAGCTAGTCGTTAAAAATCGACTAGCAGAGAGATGGCAAATTATGTGGAATGCACAAATCCACAATAAACTACACGAGATCAAACCTTTGGTTGAAAATTGGACACGTAATAAGCAGTATGATAGGAGATCTGAGGTTGTCCTTTCTCATCTGAGAATTGGACACACTCGACTGACTCATCAATACCTTTTGAAGGGTGATGACCAACCTGTATGTCAATATTGCAATTGTACTGTAAGTGTTAAACACATACTTTGCAACTGCGCTGCTCTTGATCAATGTCGTAGACCGCATTTTGGAAATGCAAGTTTGAGAGAGATTTTGGGCCAGAGGCCAAATCTTGATAAGATACTGAACTTTTTGAAAGTTGTAAATATTTATAAAGAGATTTAATTAATTAATCAATTATTCATATACTTATTTATTTATTTATTATATACTTATATTTGTTTTGCTGTGTTGTTTATTTGAACTTATTTATGTTTCTGTGTTGTGTCTATATTTTGTTATATATATTTAGTCTTCTTTATTATTATTTTTTACCTATTGCTATGGTGCAGCATGGCCTGAATGGCCCTTGTGCCAGAAAACTCAAACCAACCAATCAATCTGGTTTTAATCACCTGTGTAATCATGGGCTTGTTGTAGATTGTCTGCAGTTCCTGGTTTGTTTTTCTCCTCCTCCATGTTGGTTCTCCATCGATCATGCTATCATTATCATCATAGTCTTCCACAAGTCCAAAGATTTTCCTTAGTATTTCGTTTTTGAATCTCTGTAGTTGTAGTTCCTCCTGCTTTGTCATTGGCCATGTTTCACATCCATACAGAATTGCAGATCTAATTGGTGATTTGTATACACTTAGCTTCATCCTTTTACTAAGGAGTCTGCTTTTTAGTATGTTTGTTAGCCTGAAGTAGATTTTGTTTCCCTGTAGTAAGCGTGTTCCTATCTCCTTATTGAAGTCATTGTTTCTGTTTGTCACTCCCTAAGTACTTGACGGATTCTGTAGTGCTGAATGTCATATTGCCTATGGTTAGATGTTCTTTGTGAGGTTCTCCCTTTTTAGAAATAACCATGGTTATGACCAGATATTTAAATAGTGTCTTTCTGGATCATAGTACAGCAGATGATCTCTCTGCATTTCTCAATGGCCTTTCATACTTTCAGACATTCATCTTGATCTAACAAAAATTCTTCATATCTGTATGGACGGACCAAATGTAAAGATAAGTTTTCTGAATAAATTAGAAGATCACATGGAGACACAGAATGTTGGTAAATCATTTGTGAGAATGGGAACATCTGGTTTACATGTAGTCCATGGTGCTGTAAAAGCTGGTTTTAAAGTAGTAGATTGGAATTTGTTACCACTGCTACAGAATTTGTACTATTTGCTAAAAGACTCACCCACTTGGCATGCTGAATACATTGCTATAAGTGGAAGCAGATTATTTCCCTAAAAGTTTGGTTTAACAAGGTGGTTGGAGAATGGAGAGTGCTTAGAACGTGCAGCAGAAGTTGTTGAATTTGTGAAGACATACATAAACAACAGTACAAAGTTGAAAGACAGCAAGGTGGCTACATTCTTGAGACAGGCACTCAATAAAGTTTAACTTTAATAAAGTTAAACTTTAATAAAGTTAAACTTTTATTTTTTTGGTCAATATGTACACAAAGTGAGAGTTTTCTCACCCGATTTCAGAGCAACAAACCTCTTGCACCCTACCTTTATAAAGCAGTTGTTCAATTATTAATGAACCTGATGAGAAAATTTGTGAAAAATGACATGATCACCGACCAGCAGTTTCTAAAAATAGATTTAAATGCTAATGAAAAGTTGGTACCTCTGAAGAAGGTACCTCTTAGTACCTTTGGATATTGGTTTCGGAGCAAAAATGGTTTTAAAAGAATTGAAAGTAAGCGACAAAGATATTCTGTGTTGTCTAAGAAATTGTCAAAATGTGCTGAAAGTGATGACACAAAAGATTATTGAGAAGGGACCTGTCAAGTACAAATGTGTGAAGACTTTGAGCAGCTTAGACCCAGAAATTATTAAAATGCAATCAAATGTTGGAATATTGTATTTCAATGTTTTACTGGACATTCTACATGATACAAACAGGATTGATGAGAAATGTGCTGTCAAAACAAAAGAACAGTATGATATGCTCTGCAATAAAGTGTCCATAAAACCCTATTTTTTGTAGAATAGGGTTTTATGGACACTTTATTGCAGTTTAAAGTTTGAGGACTTTATATCTGAAAGGAGTGATGATGATGGTCTGGACACATTTTATTGTGAAATTATGAAGGATGATAGGCAACTGCAAGATCTATGGTCTATTATCAAAATTTCTCTTTCTTTCTCACATGGGAATGAAGTGTTGAGAGTGGTTTTTTGGTTAACAAATCACTGTTGAGTGGAAATCTTAAGGAAGAAAGTTTAGTTGCTCAATGCTTAGTTTATGATGGAATCCATTTTGCAGGTGGTATTGATTAAATAAATATACACCAGAAAATGTTGTTAACAGTCAGAGGATCTAGACAGCAATATATTGCATCTCTGCAACAGAAAAAAGATATTCAGAAGCAGCAGGCATTGAGGGCTGAAGAAAAAAGAAAACTTACACAACAACTTAAAGATTTAAAACAACACAAAAAAATGTTAAGAAAAGATTACGAAAAGGAAGAAAAAGAGATTGAAATCAAAATAAATACACTTGAGGAAAAAAGCTAAAACTATATTAATATAATAGTTCTTGTGTTTTGTGAATTGTAATTCATTTTTTATTTTCTAATTATCTGTATTTTGAAAAAGAGAATTAATACTAAGAAGTTTCTCTGTATTTTAATTGTCCAGTTTGTAAAAAAATAAAAAGATTTTACAATAAATTAGATGCATTTGTTAGAGAAGCTATAGTATAAACTTACACCTTTTCCTCTTTATATACAATAATCAATTTTTTTACATAGGAAAAATGCTTTATTTAAAAATTTTTAAATTTAATTTTTTGTTAAAATTATGTTGCTGTTTAAAAAAGTTACTCTTTTTGTTGAAAGATTGGTTTTAAAATTGCGTGTTTCTAAGTCAAGAGTTCATCATTTTAAGCACAGTACAGTACTATTTGTTTATCAAAGAATACTGTTTGTTGATTTTATGCTACCTTGTATTTACTAGATTTACATACAAATAATAATGATAAATGATGATAAAATAAAAAGCTTGTGTTTTGTTTGTAAATTGCTTATTTTTTTATTACATTGAAGTTGTGGATTCTATCAAACATTTTTCTACAGGACATATGTACTGTATTTTTTTAATGTGGCAGTCTTTGAAGCATATCAACTGTGCAAAAAGAGGGATAGATGTACTCATTGTTCACAGTAAATGCTGTTTTATTATGTCAATATTTCACACTAAGAAATATGAGGGTCAGGGAATTTGGACAAAGTTGATCAGGGAAAGTCATGGAATTGAAAACAAANATATAGTAGAGCGTCGTTTATCCGAATCAATTGGGGACTGTGGTTGTTCGGATAACTTATTTTTCAGATAATGGATTATGTACGAAAAAATATATTAATCTATCCCGTGTTGAAATTTTTCTCTGTTGCGTGTCGCTTTGCATTGAATTTTCGTCTATGTTAAGCCTAACAAAAATTTTTATAATAATAATCTTGGCTATTGTATCATTAAAAATTAGTTCTTTATTTTGTGCAAAGAAAATAAATATATTGAAAAATATAAAAACAAAAAAAATTATACTTTAGGAGTTAATCTAGTATCAAAAATGTTCGATTCAGCACAACACACTTCGACTGGAATGCTTTCGGTTAACTGACGTTTTAGTTGATTGGCATTCGGATAATCGATACTCTACTGTATTTATAAGTTTCTCTTATTTCTGAATACGAAATTGTAAATGGTTCTAAAAATAAAAATTTATTACTTAATGTAGGAATAATTACTTAACCAAGGAATAATAACTTTATTTTAAAATCTATACTTAACTTTAATATCTGTAATAAAATCTATAATAACTTTATTTTAAAGTTGTTAATTGTTATATTTTGGATTAAAACATAACAAAGTTTATTATTGGGCTAAAATTTGAATAACTGTAGACCTATAAATTCCTGGCTATCTGTCTTTCTTAATCTCAAGAATGGTGTTAGATAGATGAAAGTCAAGACCAGATATGGAAAGTTTAGGAGCAGGAGACTGCTTTGGGCTGGAAATCACATTATTTCAATTTAAAACTTTTCTCCTGAATAAAGTTAGATACATAACTGGCATGACTTCATTGTTAACAGGAAAAGTAAGGTGTACGGGGCAAAACACTGCTAAACTTAAGTGCATTGTGATGATGTTGTAATAAATAATTGTACAAACATCGCTAAACCTGATATATAATATAGCTACACACCAACCGAATGCCAAAAATCTATCGGGCTAGTATAAGGCTAATTATTAAATGAATTACGTAACCAATTTGGCTTTAGAGGTAAGCGTTAGGTGCCATCTCTTATTAACATTAATAATTATAAATAAATAAATTAATTTAAATAATTTAGAACCGCTGGGAGGAAAAAAAAAAAATTAATAATTAGCTTTATACTAGCCCGATAGATTTTCGGCATTCGGTTGGTGTGTAGCAATAAACAATTGCTCTTTCTTTATAAAACTTGTATGTATAATATAATGATATTAAATAAATATAATTATAGTACATAGTGATATAATATAAATAGCACAGAATTTTATTAAACTGTTAAAATTTGATACAGAAATCAGTATATCTATGTAAAATAAAAATGTACTACGTATTTAATTAATCCAGACAAATCTGTAAAAAAATTATATGATTCTTTTACAGAATCATATTGACCTGGAAAAGGTTTAATATGTCATTTCACACATTTTTGTTAGTTTATTTTGCTATATTTATGTAATATTAAATTGAATGTGATGCTTGTGATTTTTTTAAATACAGAATGCTTTATTTATTATTGAAATTGTAAGAAATTTTCAGTTTATAATAGTTTCAGTTACAGGCATACTTCACTTTACAGCATTTTCCTAACAACATTTTACAGTTATACAGTAGAGTCCTGGAAACTTGGCCTAATGTGGACCGAAGAGTGGCCGAGTTTGTGAAAATGCTGGGTTATTGGGAATGGGGTTAAAAAAGAATAAGTACAAGTGTTTCCTCAGAAAATATTGTACTGTACTTGTATGTGTTGTTTGCTTGAGAATACAACAGAGAATAAACTGCCCAAATAGCCTTAAACAAAGGAAAAGTATGTACTTTATGAAGGCATAGAGTCTTTACTACATGAAAATGAAAATTAATGAATACACAGTGTACAGTAATTTACCTGATAAGACAGACCTCAGAAAAATACTTTATGAAGCATAAAGTTGTCTATAATGAAAATTAACTAGGGGGTTTTTCGTCCTGCCAAGTTATCCGGACTGCTGGGTTATCGAGTGCCGAGTTTTTGGGACTCTACTGTATTAATGTTTATTACAGTATTTTTAGTGCTACTTTGCACTAAAAGAATTTTTTGAATATTTTATTTAGTAGTTTTGTGTTGTTTTTTTAAGTCTAGCACTATTGCACATTTAATAAATGGTAGTGTACATTTTTAATCTTTTATGTGCATTAACTGAAAAAGACTGTGCTTTATTTTAATGTGTTATTCCTGATAGTCCTGTTAGTCTGATAGGCCGGTGTATTGATTTTAATAGTTTTAATTAAGCAAATTTTGTTTATTATGTTTGTAAACACACCATAAAATACATCAGAACAAAAATATTTATTACTAGAAATGAAGCGTTAAATAATTAGTTGATTTTTTTTATTTCATTCAGATAAGTCTAGACATGGAGTCTAGTTCTTATTCTTACATTTCTTTTCTCTCTCGTATCACTTTCTTTTGGAGTATATAACAAAACACGCCACATTTTCGGGGCGTAAAATAATCCTTCGAGGGGTCATCGTTCCGACTGAAAAGCATTAGTTTGCGTGCTGTTGGCAGAATTGTGTTTAAGTTTTTCCTTGAAAGCATAGCTTTTAAATTAAAATTTTCAACAATTACCTTATAATTTACAAATTAATTATCAGTTTAAATGAAAATAATTGTTAGTAATATATTCCTGTTTCTAAAANTAACATAACAGAAATTAATAATTACAATCATTAATAACTTAGGCTAAACAACATTTTAAATTAATTATTAAAAATAGATCAAACTTTTTAAATATTCAAATTTAATCAAAAAATAATAAGAGAATTTTCTTGATTCAATATTTGTAAATAAAAAAATATTTTTAATATTAATTAATTTTTAAAAAATGATATTAAGTTACATTGATGTATTTGTATATTCAATCGCAAGGTAAAAAAACTGAAAGATAGTGGAATCTGTAAAAAGATTGTCACTGTGGTACGACATATTACGACAAAACAAATTATAATTGATGGAAAAGTTGTCAAAACTCTAGTCGTTGAGGTAAGTCTATTTAAAAAACTGTAAAATTATTAAAATTAGAAAATATTTATATATATTATAATTGATATGAATTTTGTAAAAAATTTAATTTAAATTAGATATTAAACTAAAATACTTTTAGTTCTGATTTTTATTCTATTCTTGAAATATTTATTTACAAAAAAGTTGTTGATTTTTTTCCTGATTGCTTTATTAATATAATGATGTGCAAATGGTTAAGTTGTGTTGTTACCATTTAATCAGTGTCCCTTCACTAATAAATATTGCTAATTCATAAATATAAATATTAGTTTTTATTTTTTAATGTTTTTCCATATTTCTTTAACAACTTTACATTTTATGACACAAAATTAATTTGCCATTCATAATCAAGGCACAAATTAGCCACATCTGTAGTATATTTATTACAGAAATGTTTGTATTTGGCAATCAAAACAGAAAACTCGTGTTGCATTTTAAAATTTTGTATGGTTGTGTAAGTTTGCTGACGTTAAAGGGGGAGACAATTTATCTCGCGTCAGAATGAGCCTAAGGGAAACCGCGTATATGGGCGGTGGTGAAGGAGGCAAATGAAGCACAAGTGTTTTACAAGAGAAAACCCGTTTATTTGTTTGAATTCATGCTTACATTGATATTGGACAATTCCAAAATCTCGGTGCTCCTGTGAAACGATGAGAGTTCAGGTGATTGGTTGCAGCCCGGGCAGATGAGAAGGATCACTGGACGATGCAGATGTTCGGTGTTAGGCTGCGGCGTTCTAGGTGATCGGCCGTTGCACAACACAATACCAAAGTACAACTGTAGGCTTAATCCAGAGGAGACTCTCTTTCGACCTTGAAGTTCTGATTTTTATAGTTTTTCCCCCACTGTTCGCATTTCAGATTGGTCCCTCGTCCCATTCCTCACTTCCCGATTGGTCTCTCCTTTGTCTCCAGGTGCAAGACGAAACTTTTTCGGGTTGCGGGACAGGTCCGATTTGAGGTGTCCATCTGATACCTCTTTGTCGACTCTGTTCGGTGACTGTTTATAAAACAATAACACCTGCACTCATAACTCAGGCTGTTGTTTACCATTTCTTGACGTCTAAGAATTTAATGATCATTTTCATCTTTCATCTATCAAAATTTTCCTTTTTTTTTATTCGTAAAGGTTTATCTCGGCCAACATTTTATAGACACACGCGTCAAAGATCTACCTGTTTATGAGCGCTCGTGTTAGAGTTTGTCTTCCACTAAGACCTTGACAGATAGTTTGACACATACTCGAACTGTTCCGAGTCTCGTTTACATTTTGTGTCACGCAAGAATGTCACGGTTTACTCGAGTTTGCACCTCATCTGGGAACCCACAGTTGTTCTATAACACACAATTGATGTGTAGTTCTTATTCCCAATGCCTGCTAATCAGTTATAACAAGTACAGTACTTACTATGGGTAAAGACATACAAGGAAAAACTTGCCAGACAACATTATATGAGTTATCTTGTAGATAGCACCAATTATTTAATTGCCAACAAGATAATTCATTGTTGGCAGTCACCATGTTAAACAGAAAATTGTTAATATTTATGAATAGCAATTCCATAATCATTTATCATAAGATAAACAAACCAACATAAACCCACAATTTTTATATTTTAGAAATATTTTATTTCAGAATTCTAAAATATAAAAAAGAAATGTTTAAAAAATGTTTAGGATTTTTTTTCAAACTCTTTTCTATCTGAAATTAGAAGTGGAGACTTCTATTTTATAAATATAAAACATTTCACAATTCTTGGTGAATGAAAAAGTAGCCATTGGTAGATTTTATATCAAAATGTAATGTTTAAAACGTCTACACAAAAAAACTTTAGTGTTTGGAAAAGACAACATCAAATTATTATACAGTGATAGTTTCTCATTGAAATAATTATTAATTTGTTAATGACCTTACAATATATTAAGTTTCTATTGTGTTCATTGTTAAATTTATTTTTGTAGAGAATTGCATTATCCTTTATAGCTTTATTACATTATTTTTAGACTTTTTGACATATTGGTTTGCATTATGGTTTTAATTATAGAATGTAAACTGCAAACATTTTAATTTAGTTATGATTAGTTTTTTATTTCAAGATGATAAAATTTTAATTCTTCTATATATACATAGCTATATCCTAGTATCCAAATTTCTACTACAAGAATGATATTTGTTGATATTTATTAGGATATCCAAATTGAATAATTCTGATATTACAAATTTATTCAAAGCACATTTGTCAAAAATTTGAAAGTGGAAAGTATGGAATGACTTTGGTCCCAGCATCTATTTCATTTGTTTTAAGAATGATATCTGTATGCTACTGCAGTTGTGAGGTTTATTGATTTTTATTACAAAATTTCAGTACAGTTTCAGAGCTTATTCTTAACTGTTCATTTCAGTAGATTCATTTGTTTATTTTTATTGTTGTTTTTTTTTTATACAGTAATATTTAAAAATAGAATGAAAAGTGTTATTACAATATTTTATTTCTGTGTATTGTTTCTTAAAGAAAACACAAACCAAAGTTTTTGTTTTAGAAATATTTTCAGAATTATACAATTTTTAATAGGTGATACTATAAAAACTTGTTCATTATGTTATCATTAATAAATATATCTCTTAATGATCTCATTAAATGTTTATTAATTAGGTAATTGGAGTTTGTAATGTTTAATATCATGGTAAAATTGTGGATTGATAGATAAATAAGTGTTTTGCAATGTTTTAGTGTCATTCAGGAAAATTTGTTGTTGTGTTCAAATGGACTAGTAATGAGTTAGAATTTTTCCTATAAAAAATAATAAACTTTTTGGTATCTGATTTTCTGATATTTAAATTATTTTTGAGAATGCATCAGATTTGGATAATGAACTTATTAATTTATCAGTTTTGATTTTATTATATTTTTTCATTTTTAAATAATATTTAAACAAAATGTAAAATACCAAAAATTCAGCAGAAAAGTAATACTTTTTTGCTGGATTTTTTTGTTATTTGTGTTGTTTGCATTTAAGGTTTTTATTTGAATAATATGTATAATATAAACAAGCAGAATTAAAAAATGAATAAACTATTTCAATATTTCAGTGTTAAACATTTTTTTGTGATACAAAATTATACTTTTTAGGAAGAAGATGATCCATGTGTAGAATTTATAGAAGGCACTGGGTCTCCAATTGCTTGTTCTAGTCATTCTCATAGTCCCACATTAATTTCTCATTCATCTCTAACATCAGGAGAATTAACAGATGTTAGTTCTCTTATTACTTCCAAATCAGCAAACAGTAGTAATTCTTCAACATTTTTTACATTACCAGCTCATTCTTCGGTAAGTATTGAATTCTTAATAAAAATCCTGATACTATTGTCTATACCAGTGGTTTTGAAAATTATTGATACATGGGCCACTTAAATCAAATCATAGATAAAGTGTGGACTACCTACCACTTATCCTGTAAATATCACTTAGGTAATGATAGATTGTGTCAAAGTATGTTGTCTGTTCAATAGAATAATGTAAGAAATATGCAACGTCTTTTTTCTGGCTAAACAGAATAAAATTGCATTTTGGAAAAATGACGGTCAGTCTACGGACCATTTGGCACATGCTTACAGACCACATTTTGAGAATCACTGGTTTATACAAAACATCCATAAAGGAGAAAGTTTAAAAAAAAGTTACTATTTACAGACTATATAAAATTTGATGGATAGATCATTTTCAGTATTTCAAAAAATGTTTTCTGTAGAAACATAGACTATTTTTTGGATTATCATTTATTTTTATGAATTATATTAATAATATATATTAGAAAGAATTGAAATACTAAAAGAAAGTCAAAAATGCATAATTAAAATAAATTACAAGATATACAGCATTTTCTACAAATTAAACAAAAATAAATTATAATAAAAGTAATGCAATAACAATATTATGAAAGTTTTCACTTGTTTTTCTATAACTGTATGTTTTTAATATGTCAAATGACTTCCAAAATGTTGGTATATAATTGTATGCTGTATTAAGCAGGAAGTCCATTTAATTTTGGATGAAAATTAGTGTTGTAACGAATAGTATATTCGACCTGAGGCCGAATACCGAATATTCGGCCAGGAGCATGGCCGAATAGCTGAATATTCGGCCAAACTATTCGGCTTGATTAACGCAGGTACGAAAATTGGCGCGGAAACCTCATTATGGCAAGGACCCTGCTCTCTATTGCCCGCTGTCACTACACTTCGCCAATCACGTTAATTCTTGGCAGTTGTAGCGGACAGACAAGAGTGTTATGGAAGTATGTGATAAATGATGATATCAAATGACCTACACTTGTAAATAACGGAAAAAGAACAGAGAAGGACCGCGAAGTGAAAATGTGAAAATAGATATGAAATTGAGTTGATAACATAATCGAACAAATCGAGGCAGCTTATTGGCACGAAATTTGCGGCCGTCAATGCCAAACAATTGTTTCATAGACTTCGGAAAGCTAAATGCTTGAAGTCACTTAGCGTGCATGGGCGAAAGACTGGGGCCGTTCGGGCTATCAAGCTGTCTCGAATCTGTGAAATCATAACTATGACTTATATCGACGTCCTATCTGTCTCTTTTCTCCGTTATCACCGTTATCAGGCTGAGTCACGTAATTGTAAAATGGGAACTCTACAACGGAAAAGTGACGAATCGAAAGTATCGTGAGCGTATTATGATGTATGCACAAGCATACATGGATTAGAGCGATAGAGGAAAGAGAAAGGGAAGAGCAAAGACGAGCGCTTAAAAAGAAGGATAGGCAGGGTCAGACCCTCAGATGTGCGAAGATTCTCCAACGATAGACGTTTACGTGTGCTGATCTTTGTAATTATANTGGATTAGAGCGATAGAGGAAAGAGAAAGGGAAGAGCAAAGACGAGCGCTTAAAAAGAAGGATAGGCAGGGTCAGACCCTCAGATGTGCGAAGATTCTCCAACGATAGACGTTTACGTGTGCTGATCTTTGTAATTATAAATTGTGAATACATGTGACTAATATTATTTTTTTTATTTTGAGAATGTTATAAGTTATAAATAAATATAAACAAACAATACTAACTCGATAACATTAAATCTAAATACCAAAATGATTAATTTACTGTGTTTTTGTTATTTATTACTCCTGTTTTTAGGTATTCGGTATTCGGCCGAATAGTGATTAAATATTCAGTATTCGGCCGAATAGTGAAAAATAGGCCAAATAGGCCGAATACCGAATAGTAACCGAATATTCGTTACATCACTAATGAAAATACATGTTTAGATTAAATATAACTCTTAAATTTTCATAACTTTGTTATTTTATTATAATTTATGTTGCATGATGTTCTAGTAGTTGTTCAGTTCATTAAAATAAAAATCATGTTACTTCTTCAGTTTAATCTTAAATAAAAAAAAATAGAGTTAATTGAAATGCAACTAAATATAAAGAAATTCTGTGAAATCAATTATGAATGATAATTGTCAGTTTAAGTTATAAATTTTAAATCTGGAATTCTTACAATGCTTAAGCAACAAGGACTGTTTGTAATGAAAAAATTCTTCTTTATTCCTTAATTTTACATCTAGTAATGCTCTAATGAACAAGAAAGTACCACTCACAAACAATACCCTGATTAAAAAATAAACAATAAAACAATCAAACAATAACAAAGTAAAAAGTTGTTCAATTTATGTGTTATAATGACAGTCAAGCATCTAATACATTTAATTTTGTTATGTTATTTTTATAAATGAGTTAATAGTTAGGAAGTAAAATGCAACAAATAATTAAATTGACATGGATGAGTGTGTGAGGAAATCACCCAGCACTGAGGCCTATGCCAGCATTGTGCCAAGATCAGCCAGAAGTTAAGAAGTAGAACCAACATGTTCAGTACCATGCCCACTTGAAGATCCACAAAGGCAGTTGCAGTCTCTTCAACCAATTCATCAGCTGCCACATGATGTAGTGTCTCATCAGGGCAATTGCCTTGTCTGCAGTTGAAGTTTTAGAATCATCATTTGTGAAAATATAAATGATTACAGCTTAGGTTTGATTCTAGGCCTTCAAAATGTCAAGTCGAAACCATCACTTAATTCATCAAACTATTGAAAATTCTACTGTTCAATATAGTTAACAAAATTTGGTACCATTATGATAAATAAAGTATTCTCTACTGCTTTTTAAGGTAATATGTAATTAAAAAAAAAATTGTATTAAGTAGTAAGGTTATATACTATAGTTAAGTATTTTGTTAAGTTTGAATATAACTGTCAATTTCATGCAAGCATTTAAAATTGTTCTTATTTAGTGCATTCTTCAGTTTCTAAAATATTGTTGTTAAAAAATTCCTTTCCATAAGCTGTTTTTGGAATATAGGTCTCTAAACTTTTAAATGTTAAATTGATGATGCCTTAGAGGAGTTGAAAATGATTTTTCAAATAAAGAACTTTGATAACTTTAAAAAGCAGTAGTGGATATTTTATTTATATATAACTTGTTAGTTTGACAATATTGCAAATTTCTTCTATTGCTGACATAGTACAAACTTTCCAAAATTAGAATTTATAGCCTATGTAGACAGTAGCCATTTATATTTCACTTTTGAGTTGTGGTTCACTTATGGTTTTGATATTCAGTTTACAATTTGATTAAATTTCCTTTTTTTTTATTTAAAATCAAATTTACAACTAATATATATATATATATTGTTTATTTGAAAAAAGTTTATTTGTTTATAAGAAAGAAGTGATAAATTTGATGTTGCAAGTTATAACATATTACAGTTTAATTAAATAAGTGATAATGTAAAACTATCTATGATTACAAAGAAAACATTTCTTACCCTAGAAAAACTAATCTTCTCGTCAAATATCATAAGCATGAATTTATTATTATCTTCCAAAGTTTACTTTCTCCCTTATTGACTATTCAACTATATAATTTTTTATAAATAAAAAAAATATTGATTTATATAGATTAATTTTGTGTGTGTTTCAGCTAAGTAGAAATACTTTTGGTGATAAAAGTGTAATATCACCAAAGAGTGTACAATTTCAAGATCTTTCCAATATAGAAACAACACCAAAAAGAAAGTCAGCAAACACTTATGTCAGCTGTAATGAAGATCAATCAAAATTGTCCAGTTCAAACTTAACAAGCTCTTCACGGTGAAACAGAATTTCTTTTATTACAATTTATTAAATATTTTCTAAAAAAATGAATTTATTTAATTTCTATTCCTTTTTTTTTTTTTTTTTAGTTCTTACAGTCCTGAAATCTCTTATCCTGAAGCAGTTAGTTCAAATGTATCAAGATCTGTTTTGCCAGGCAAGTATAAGAAATTATAAAACAATTTTTAATGATTGCATTAATAATGAACAGATATATTTTAATCTAATTTTTATTTGTAGGACTCAGGGTTATGGCAAAATGGAAAGATGGTTACTATTATCCAGGAACAATTTGTTCACAGATCAGTGATACAAGGTATGTCTTTATTTTAAAATAGTTATTTTTAATTTTAGAAAATTTTAATAATTAAAATTCTTTAATTTTTTAGATGGACAGTATTGTTTGATGATGGAGATAGCAAACCTATTTGGGAAAAAGATTTGATTGCCATTTCACTCTTAAAAAAGGGACAAGCTGTGTATGCTTTATCAGAAGATGGTTGTTATGATCAAGGAATCATCAGAGACTATTACAGAGATGGAAAGGAAATTGGATATATTATTGAAAAGGAATATAATGAATTTGAAAAGTAAAATATATAACAAAAATTTTTTGCATGTAATGAAAACAAATTTTTATATAAAAAATATATCATTTTAATAATTAAAAATTTCTTTGATATAGATATCCCAGATCATCTGTAACTTTATCAAGTGAACAAGCTAATTCTCTCATAAAATCAAATTCAGAAATCACCGAATCACCTAGTGGAATAAATTTAGATAATATAATAGAAGGAAAGCGTAGGCATTCATCAAGATCAAATAGTTCACGTGAAAAGAAACAAAAGTCACCACGAAATTTAGATTATAACAAATATAGGAATATATTAGAAAGAAAGAGTAGTAGCGAAGAAATAAACAATATTGGTAAAAGTCTGAAACAAAGTGGTATGAAGCAAAATACTAGATCATCAAGAAGTTCTGACAGTAAAAGTGATATTATATCAGATTTTAAACAGGAAACTCCGCAAAAAAAGAAAGTATCTGATTGTAAAAGAATTTTATCTTGGAAATCTTCAATGAATGAAGGATCTGATGAAAATATCAAAGTCTTGCAAAAATCTAGTTTTCTGTCAAATAATCAAAGTAGTAAGTTACATATGCATATTTATAAAATCTTTTTCATGTAAACTTAAAAAGTCATCAAATTTTTCTGTAATATTTTTGAATAGGTCAATATTAAAAATATATTTTCTTCATATTTTTCAAACTTAAGAAGTTTGAAAATTTGTGAATTTTGGTGATCTGTATGAGCCAAATTACTGTTTTGGGCTCATGTAGATTTTCTTTATAATTTGATTCAGCTCACAGTTCATTGTTTTTAAAATAAAATTAAAAAATACTGAAAATTTTGTATATTGGCCTGGCTGTTGTCAAAAATATAAAAAATAAGATTTATTATAATAATAATATTTTTCATTTTCTATTACAGTAGAACCTCGAAAACTCGGCTCTCGATAACCCGGCACTCCGGATAACTCGGGCACACCCTGGCAGGGCAAAAAATTCCTTAGTTAATTAATTTTCATTATAGACAGCTCTATAAAAGTATAAATGCTCTCATAAAGTATTTTTCTGAGGTCTGTCTTATCAGGTAAATTACTGTACACAGTGTATTCATTAATTTTCATTTTCATGTAGTAAAGGCTCTATGCCTTCATAAAGGACGTACTTTTCCTTTGTTTAAGGGTATTTGGGCAGTTTATTCTCTGTTGTATTCTCAAGCAAACAATACATACAAGTACAGTACAGTATTTTCTGAGGAAACACTCGCACTTATTTTTTTTAACCCCATTCCCGATAACCCGGCATTTTCACAAACTCGCCCACCCTTCGGTCCACATTAGGCCGAGTTTTCGAGGTTCTACTGTACTCTGTAAAACAAACATTAAAACTTATAATCCATACATGACATTTAGACAAATTTTTTTCATATTTTCAGAGATGGATTAACTATTCATTCATATTTTAATATAGAAATTAAAACACATATATGATCTCTTAAATTATATTTAAGAGATTAAATATCCAATATTTATTATATAATATATGTAAAAGTTATACTTAATATAACTCTCATATAATCTAATATTAAAACTCTTTTATGTAAAATGTCTTAAGTGATATATTCATTTACCATCAATTGTGCCATTATTTTAATTAAATTAATGTATAATGAATATTTTATTATATAATTATGAATATAAACCAGATAAAACTTTCTTGTATGAAAATTTTTGTTAATTAATGTGTTATGTAGCAGGTCTAATTGGCACAGTTTACAAAAATACTGTTAATATATGTTTTATTTTGATTATCATAAAGATTTTTATTTATTTTAATCTGTGAATAAATTTCATTTAAATTTTTTTGATAATATCTAATTTAGTAGAGTTAAAAAAAATATGTGAAGGTTTGATTCTTCCAAAATGCAAAATAATTTTATTTATTATTAATAATATATGCCATAGAAAAATGAAATGTACTTATACAAATCCTTTATGAAATATACTAGTTAATTATAAGTGAACCATCACCATTTAGTCTATTAGAAGCAAACTGTAATGAATACTGTCTTATTGTAAAATTTGAAAGTTCTCTTACAAAACATGCAGAAAGCATGTTACTTAAAAAATCCTGTAACTGCCAATATTGGCACTATAGAACTATTATTTTTTATACAGTAAATTAATTGTTGTTTAAATCAGAACATCTGTAGATGCAATTAATTTACTACATAAAAACATTGTCAACTTCCTGGAAAACATGTTCATCAGGCTGCCACTTTGTTCTTTTTTTTAAAGAAAGTCTCTAAAAAGTATTTTTTGTACACTGCAATTTTATTTGATTTATTTATTATATAATTTAAATGCAGTTATTTAATACATTTCCCATGTATACTGCAACTTTGAGATAATGGATGTACACACATGCATATACATACACAATATATATATATATAATAATTTGATCCTGGATTCCCAAAGCAGTAAAATAATTGCCTCAGCCATTCAGTAGTCATTTTTTTGTGCTTACTAACACCAATTCAGATTTTTTAAGTTAATATTTTTTCCATTAATATTTAATATATAGATAGAAGTTAGTTAATTCTGCACTTGTGGAACCAGAATGATGCTGGATTATCAGGTGCCAGATTAATGAACTTTTATTGTACTTTTAAATAATAAACAAACCATAGTAGTAAGTGTAGAATGAAATTTTTACAGGTTAATCATAAAATTTACTTAACTAATAGTTAAATACAGTAATACCCTGACTTACGGAGTTACGCGATTTTCAAATCTGGTCGATTCGTCTTTTGTTCGAGCGCCACGCAACTCTCGATTACTCGCTCCCCCCACACTATTGTTCAGCTTACATGTTCGGACGTGGCACGCGGAATCAACACATAGCTACAATTTATTTTGTGTTATTTATTTCTGTGTTTGTTATATGTATGGAGACTTGAGCGACTCTATGTGGTGATTTCTTGTAACCGTGAACAAATCAAAAGACGAGATAAGATTAACGAGAACATTTATTAGCTTACATACATCCAACTTGGATTTTACACAAATTGCGAAATTATACCCCGACTTACGTGAATTCGACTTACGCGGTTATCGCTCGGTCCCACCTATTGTGTAAGTTCGGGGTATTACTGTATTAATTTAATGACTTCTTTAGTAAAAATGACAATTTTAATTAACTGTTTTTATATACATAGATGATCAACCAACTCATACTTTTAAATCACCTAGAATACAAAAAGCTGAGAAATGCAAATTATCAAAATTGACAGGTATGTATGAAGTTTTAAAATATATAAGTAAATATATATAATATATCATGGTATAGAACCATTCATAGCTAATTGTGAAATTATAATTTTTAGCTGACAGATTTGAAAATTGGATTAACCAAAAATAGCAAATTTTTGGTAATTGCTCACCAAAAATTTGCTATTTTACATATCTGCTTACAATCTTAAATAGAATGTGTTGAATATAATAGGAATACTCTGCTATTGAAAAACAGCAAAATGTAGAATTAGTCACTTATGGTTCTATACCAATAATATATATAAGATATTCATTTTAATATACAGGTCATTTCATTTACTGTAAGTGTGTAAACTAAGAATCTAGAATATAAAAATGAATTTATTTTAGAAGTTGTGGTGTTACAAAATAAACAATGCACATAAAATAGAGAAAATATGTTTGAGCTTTCTGTTATAGTAACAAAATCAAATCTCCATAGTCTGCTGCCTTTGAAATTTTGTTTTCACACATCTTAAAAGGTTATGGAAGCCTTCATTCATAAATCGGTAAAGCTTGTTCTGAATTCTTTTATGAAGTCCTGTGATAGAATTGGCTTCCCATCTGCTGTCACTTTCTGCTTTAACTGATACTAAAACCATTCAATTGGTCTCAGTTGTAGCACATTGTTTTTGTGAGAATGCCAGGGGTAGAGGCAGTTAACTTTTTTTCCCACTAACACCACATCTATTCAGGATGATTTATATTTTAAGTAAAAGACTGAGAGATCACAAAAAACCTCTATCTATGTCAGGTCCTGACCCAGTTAGGATTATTTTGATTTTGCATCTTAACTTGTGAGTAAACATTAGTTTGCAAACTGAGTGGTATTAAGTATCTAGGAGGGTATATGCTTTTACAGTGGGAAGTCAATGGAAGTAGGCTATAGACAAATTACAATAAATTAAACACATTTATTTATATGTAAAGAAAAGGATTAAATTACAATTAAAATATGATGTCTGTTCAAAAAATACGTGGACTGTTTGAATTGCGCAGCTCCAGTTGGTTCCAGGGGAATCTGCTTGGTGTTGCTAGGTTCGTACAGATCATCTGGTGATAAAGCTTTACCAATTACAGATATCTTTATTTGTTGATTAGCTACGTGGTTTTTAGTTAAGTGCGATTTTTTAAGGATACCAATTACAGATATCTTTATTTGTTGATTAGCTACGTGGTTTTTAGTTAAGTGCGATTTTTTCGTTCGTCGGATTTCAGAATGAATGACCTGATGGAACAACAACTTGCTGTGAACTTTTGTGTTAAACTTGGAAAATCTGCGACTGAAACATTTGCTATGCTCAACACGGCTTACGGTGATGTTGCTATGAAGCGTATGGCATATTTCAAGTTTGATCCAGTGTCAAGGTGATGCTGACAGTTTTCTTTGATGCTAAGGGTGTTGTTCATCATGAGTACCTCCCCCAAGGCTCCACAGTGAACCAGACTTACTACATTGAAGTTCTGAAACATCTGAGGGACACCATCTGTCGCAAAAGGCCAGAAATGTGGCGGAGTGGTGACTGGTTTCTCCATCACAACAATGCTCCAGCCCATTCAGCCCTCAAAACTCGTGAGTTTTTGGTCAAACACTCGATCACTGTTCTTCCCCGCCCCCTACTCACCTGACCTTGCTCCTTGTGACTTTTTCTTGTTCCCCAAACTCAAAAGACCCTTGAAAGGAAGATTTGAGACGATTCTAGAGATTAAGACAAATGCGACAAAGGTGCTGAAGGACATTACAAAAGAAGCGTACCAGGACTGTTTTAATAAGTGGAAACACCATTGGGATAAGTTTGTACATTGGGAAGGAAGGAGAGTGCTTTGAAGGGGACCCAGACATGTAACTTTTACATAAAGTACATTTTGTTTTATGACATCAGTCTGCGTATTTTTTGAACAGACCTCATATTATTTGAATGATTAATATAATAAACTGATAATCGAGGGATTAAGAATACAATGAACTAAATATATAATGATCCAAATGATTCTAACTCAAATTACAAAAATCTTCACAAGCAGCAAGAGAACTTACAAAACAAAATCATATTTGTTTCCTGTTTGACCATGGAGGCAATGAGAGAACCTTTTACATTTGGGAGAAGGTGAGTAAAGTTCAGTTGACATATAACCTAGTATTTGGTGAAGGCACCAAACATATATCAAGAACTTTATCCAATATTTAAGGGTAACTATTCTCTGTGGCTAGTAGCATGTTAAACTATAACTAAAAACATTCATCCAAGGTGCTCTTCACCTTACATATGAATTTGGTGGACTAATGAGAATGTCTACAGTTTCTTTCTTAAACTCTGTTACTAAGAGAACTATAAAGTGTGACTTTCATTTCTAAAGGAACTATCTTGACTCAGAGGAAGTTGAAGATGGCAAACATTGATAAAATTTCTATCTTTTCAAAATGAAATAATATTTTAAACAATATTAATTTTAAAATACTAAAACATTCCGTAATAAACTCCCAATTCTCACATTTTCACAAAGAATGTACTGTATCCCATGTTGTTCAAAGGCAGCAATTGTACCTTGAGCATAATGAGATGTTGACATATCTGGCAAAAATACATCATCTCCACTTGGATAGTGCTTTTCAAGAATGAGACTAATCTCTTCTGGATAACTCTGTATCATATTCATATTTGATATTTCCATGTTAGTGCAAAATTTAGATGGTGTGATGAAGGCCTGAGACTGCTCAAGAGGGATTTCCTGTGAAGTTCCTGTGAAGATTTTGGCATGCCATACCATAATCTTCACAGGAACTTTGTGTGACATTTTAATTTCATTTCTGGTATGGCATCCTTTTCTTCATTTATCATATATTATGCTTTTGGAATGTCCGTACATTTAAAATATTTTATTGAAAAGTTTATTCCTTATCAGATTTCTAGTATAAAAATGTTCAATGATTTTTTACATTTGTCTTGTTTTAGGTCTTCCATTCCTAAAAGTTGAGCAGTTTTCATAGAAAGAACATTGGAATTGAATTAGCAATTTATATGCAACAGAAAATTTGCACATTCAATTTCTTTTCATATGCGCATGTATGTGTCAAGTAAAAATCCCAAAAAACAAAGTTATTTTGAATTTTTACATTTTACACGTATAAATTAATCAACATTTTATTTTATTTTAAAGTATTTGTTCAAATTTCATGTAAATAATTAAAATTGAGTATTTATACAAAAATGATACAAAGGTCCAAGATTTTATATGGGATCTCCCTAGCATTTTAAATTATTATAATTTATATTAATTACTAGCAGATGAGCCCAGTGTTGCTCAGGCAAAAAATAACAGCAGCAAAGATTAAGATTATTAGATTATTTCATACTTCTAACCCTTCTATTATATTATATTATAGTATTTGATTTATATCTACAAAGATTATCTTACATAAGGATTTATCACACAAAGTGACCAATCTAACACATTTGTAAAATTCTTTATTCCTCTACTGTACACAATTTAAAGAATTTTTAAAATGTATTAGATTGGTCAATCATTGTGATCAACTCTTACATAAAATAACCTTTGAAGTTATATAAATCAAATACTATTATATAACAAACATTAAAATGAAAACCATATAAAGAATTTGGTTATTTTAGCCTACCACTGTCACATTTATCACGATACTTGAATGGTAAGAAATGGTACAGTTTTATTGATCAAGTAGACAGCAACTGAAAATATATGTTAAAAATTTGAGATATATTTTTTCCTAATGTTAACTCCAAGAAACTTTACCATTCACAGCCAAATATCAAACAGTAATTGCCAACCAATCAAATTTTGCACAAAAAAAAAAGGACCAAATATATAAACTCGGCACCCTGAATAACCACTTAAAACTTATTTTGTGCTTGTCAGTAACCTTGTATTATGTAATTTTACTATTTGAATGTCATCATACCGCTGTTCCAATATAAAGAAGGATTGTTCTGGAAGAGCAGTTGATTTAATTTGACCACCAGGAGGAAGTCAATGACTACTTTTAGTTGTTGACTTCTTCCTGGAAGAGAGGATGGTCAGTGACTGCTAATTAATACTGGTCAATTGTTAACATTTGAAAAGTGATTTGTGTTAAACAGGTTGTGATGGCCCCATACATGATTGAAGTTGCTAACCTTAACATCTGAAAGGCTTCATGTAAAACTTGTTTAAATAAACACACAAAACTTGTTTAAATAAAAAAAAATTTGTAAAAATGCTATAATAATTCCTTTTATATGATGATAAAGTGTTTAAGTTTTTGGCAACAGATTGTATAAACTATATGGGAAGTATGTTCTCATAAATATTGCATTTATAGAAAAATTATTGGGCTGCAATTTGAAAAA
This sequence comes from Centruroides sculpturatus, assembly GCF_000671375.1. Lineage (NCBI taxonomy): Eukaryota > Metazoa > Arthropoda > Arachnida > Scorpiones > Buthidae > Centruroides > Centruroides sculpturatus. Next base: position 262,876 of record NW_019385293.1, on the reverse strand, counting down.
AAGTTATAGACTTATAAATTCTAACTGTCATTCCCTATCTGCTTGTCTATCTCTCTTTCCTTAATCTCAAGAAAACAGATAGATGAAAGTCAAGATTAGGTGTGGAAAGCTTAGGGGCAGGAGGCCCAGATTATATATGAACTTCTGGTTTGAATCAGAAGTCATTACTTTAATTCAAAATTTTCCCCATGGAGTTACATAGATGACCAACACGACTGTATTGCTAACAGGAAAAGTATGATGTGCAGGAGCAAGACATCACTAAAAGAATTGAGAATATTGTGACAAAAAGTTGCAGCCTAGCATTGTGATGATGTCGCAATAAATAATCACTTGTTAGAATTAGTTTGATTTATTTGGTTACGGTAATGCGACACATGAGTGAACTGCTGAAGGGAGTACATCTCAGGAAGGCTTATGGGGAGTGGACTCTATTTAGGTGTTACTAAAATGAAGAAAAACCAGAAAGCTCCATGTGGCCAGCCTGTTGGCTATGCCCATACCCACAACTAACTAACTACCAGAGTTTGGTGGTTTTATGCATTCAGCTACTGGAGGATGCTTATTAGAATTAAGAAAGTACTGTTCAGAAATGAAAAAACCCAAGTCATTAGATGTGGAAAATTAAATACTCATAGACTTTTCACAGGATAACACTTTCAATTCCATGCAGGCAAATGCTATATGCTACTGTCTCAGTAATGATTTGTCACATTGATTAAGTGACTATATTATATATATATTTTAAAATTATACCTTTTTTTGTAAGAATTATATTTAGTTTATTATTTGTTAGATTCATTGCCAATAGATGATGCTACATGTAAATCAGCAAATCAAATGTAGATAGAAATTAATTGATTTACAGAAATCCAATAGATATTTTGGGGTGGAATGTATGATATTATCTAAGTTAGAAGTATGTAAGCATAACTGCCGAGTTTCATAGCAATCGGTCAAACAGCCTAGGATTCTTAGCAGTCGGTCAAATGGTCTAGGAATACTCCTAGACCATTTGACCAATTGCTATGGAACTCGATAGTAAACAAACAAACAAACAAACATCTTCATTTATTTCAAAGATTTTCAAATTTTCTATAATAGGAATAAAAATTTCGTTTTACAGTTATTTTAATTTTTAATAATTTGAGATATTTGAAAGATGATTAAATAACACAATTATACATATTATCTGAGAATGTTGTATATTTAATGTAATGTACTGTACATTAAAACAATAGAAAACTGTTCAAGTTTCATATTTTCCATTACAATTTCTCATTGTGTCATACACAGTTAATATCACTTAACATACACATTGGCCAATATATCACTACATTTGAGCATCAGCTTATTTAAATGAGCTAAAGCTGGACCAAGCAAAGGACCAGAAACATTTTTATTAAACTTTAACACAGTTACATTTAAAGCCTTAATTGTAGTTGTGCTTTACTCTTCTTTTCAGTTTTTAATGTCAGAAACTAATCTTTTTAGATTTCATAAAATTAACATTTATGTTGCTTAAGTAACACATTTGTTATAATCAAGTGTATGTTCAACAGGAGAGATTGGAAAGGTTGAAAAGAAAAGACTATTTGTAGGATATGCATTCCTACTTACTTCTGCAGAAAAGAAAACAGATAATAAGGAGTTTCTTTCTTCAGATTCTTGTGTAGATATATCAGAAGGTAAGTATCAAATAGTTTAGTATTGATAGTTAATGCTTTGATTAACTAGTTAATCCATATAAAACAATTCCTAAAATTATTAAGGTTTAACTTTAAAACATTTTTTTTGTGTAATTTACTTTAAATTGTTTTTAGAAATAATCTTTTAAAAATTTTGTTTTAGATTTTCAAATTATTTTGTATAATGGGAATAAAAATTTCTTTTTACAGCTATTTTAATTTTTAATAATTTGAGATATTCGAAAGATGGTTAAATAACACAATTATAAATACATTTTTTTTATAATTGTAAAATAAAAACATTGACTTACAAATAAGTATTTTAACACTTTAGCATTGAATTATATACAGTATAATATAATAATGTGTAAATTTCTGAAATCATCAACACTGATGAGTCAAAATACAATATCTTGTTTCCAAATTCTTTGTGACATTCAGTAATTGCTTGCAGAAATGAATAAGCCATAATATCATTGAATATTGATATTGCCAGAATATATTCATTAAATTAATTAATTTTTTAAAAATTATTATTTTTTACACACTTTCTGTTCTGTGGACCAATTTAGCAAGCCCATTATGGGTTCAGTCAACTCCACAATGGGGTGACTGGGTGGTGAGGAGAGGAAAAATTCCTGGTGTTTTTGACCTGTCTGAATTTAGTCCTGGTCCCTCAGAGTGGTAGGCTGCCATCTTAAATCATTCAAATTCCTGACTAGAGTATGAGGTTTCATTAGAATGTTTAGATTTAAATAGATTGAGTATTAGGATAACTGAAACTGAACCATCTTAAAATTTATTTAAAACTACAAACTGAGAATCAGCACAAATAAAGATTATAATGTGAGATCATGTTTGAGGGCAAAATCCTCTGGTCATTGGGATGTTAAGACCTGCTCACCTGGTCACTGGATGGCTTAAAATATAGAATATAGCTGAATCTCTCGATTCGTTCAACTGTCAGGACTGACACAGCTAGGGAAAGATTTCACACCCTAACTCACAATGTTACATGTAAAATTGAACAGAGGGCTATATTCTGTCAAGCGGGAAGGAGTCGCAGGTAAATTCGAGCGTAGCAGGGTGAATGTCTGTACTTAAATAATTGAGGGAATCAATGACTTCAACAAACGACTCAAACGGCGCCAGAGTTGAATAGTAGTAAAGTGAAGTATGTAAAATGTAACTAAATTTCCTGTATTTTTTTTGTTTTAATATTCTGAAAGTAAAGGTTGTTGGATTATAACCGAAGGTGTCCTTCTTTGCTTGGAGAAACAAAGTCAACATTAACAATTTGTAACAATTTATATTTAATTTTGTAACAATAACAAAAAAGGATTTAATGAGGGAAATAAAATAAGAGATACATAAATCATAATATAACCTATATAACTTATCGCACACCTGTAGATGCATAAGGGAGAGAGTTTACAACAACTTAGACATACTATCTTGATTGAAGGTTTTGATGTTAGTCTTTTTATTCTATAATGAAGGCGGTGAAGTGTTGTGGCAGATGAGGCTCATGGAGGAAGATGTGAGAGAAGACTAGAGGCTTTTTTCTCAGCACAAAAACCGGCCGTCAATTATGGCAATGTCGAGTTTCCATGGACTGCCTGTCTCTTATGGCACTTTTCTAATTCATGTGGACTGTGGTCTATATGGCACTTTCCTATTTTTGATGACTGCCCGAAATCATGGGAAATTGTCCCTTTTATCATCAATTTCAACCAATAGAATTTATTGATTTATGTTCGCAGACAGGAGTCAGATACCTAGATGTTTGTTAAGATTGACGATAAATTTCTGTGAAAGGAAGTTGATTTCCCTTTCCAACTCAACAATATTACTTGTGTCATCTGTTTTTGTAAACAATATAAAAAGATAGATATATTTTCCCACGGAATTTTATGATAAAGTTCCAATTCTCACAAAAATATTATTTGAAATTTAATGTTTAAAAATTTTCAGGATTGATATTTAAGAAACATTTGTTACATTTGCTTTGATTTAATTATTAACTTTTTTTTTATATTATAGAAGAAGTTATAGATGAATATCCATTTGAAAAATCAGTAGTGCAAAATCAGATAGAGGCTAGAGGTGGAATAGTATTAGAATCAATAGAAGAAATACAGGTATCTAAATATTTAATTTGCTCAAAGAATTTCTAACAATAATTCATAGACTTTATGAAAATGTTGTAATTAAAAACTATTTAATTATTGATAAAGAAAATTGATAATTTACAAATATGATAACAAGATGTTTCTAGCTTATTACCTTTTTCTCCTTTTTTACTTAAAACTAATAAAAGAAAAAAATATAATATGTCTGTATCATATGGCATAGCATACAATCTTAATTATTTAAAAACTATTTTAAATATTATTTTCATAATTATTATTTTTTAAGATTATTTGATTAATAATCCATTTTAATATAGAGTAAGTGCTATAAGTTGTGGTACAAAGTGTTTGAATTAAATTCATAAATAAATTACACCTTCAGTCATAATCAGAATTATATATTACTAGCTACAAGGACCTGCTTTGCTGGGTTTTTATTTGTATGTAATATAGTTTTTTTTATATATAAAAGACTGTTTTTCTAAGTAATCTAGAATCTAGCTGCAAGGACCCGCTTCGCTGGGCAAAAAGTAACGATAGTGAAGATTAAGATAATTACATTATAGCCAATCTTACCCGTTTTCACAGAATGCAAGAATTAGGTCCCCGTTTCCAGACTAATTACAGAATTTTTACATCCAGTCAAACAAACTATTTTCAATTTGATCAATTTTCTGGAACGTTTACAATTGTTCTATAACCGAACCAATTCAAATTCGAAAATTTTTAAAATCGAAATAGAAAATCTTCCACTTTCAACCACTTTCAAGCCCATATCTCCCGCACCCTTATAGCTATCGAGACGCAACCACCATAGTGCACGAATGGAGACTTGGGGCTACTACCACATACAAACACCATTCATGTGCGATGTGTAGTTTTGGCTGAAAAGTGAAATATAGGGACACACACGTCCATTTTTATATATATATATATAGATTACTATTGAATAATTGAAAAATCCTAAAAAAGCAAAAAGATATCTATGGATGATCATCTGATTATGGTTATTTTTTGAGATTTGTGGACAGTCATCTCTTTCTTAATGCTGCATTTATAATGACAACTCTTGAAAGCATTTAATGATCAATGTATATTGGATATAAATTCTACAACATAATAAATAAGAGATTTAAATAATAATCCAATTATAAATAATAGTTAAACAATTTTTACTATTAAAAGAATACTAAAAGTAATTTATCTAGCCCAAATTTGTTAATCAAAAACATATGATATAATATAGTAATTACAGCGATAATTATTAATACACAGTATATTTCAACTATCTAAAATTAAATATCTATTGTTATCATTAGCACATTGCTTTAGAAATTTTACTTCTTTTTATTTGCTTGATTCTAACCAAATTTTCTTTTTATCCAATACTTTGAATGCTAGCATAATTTTATGTAATAAAACCTACATAAATTAAAAGTTAATTGGATAAACATATCTGAAAGTATATGTAATAGAATTTACATTTAAAATATATATATACAGTCAGACCCATTTACCCAAATCAGACAGGACTGGACTGGACCAAGTCTAGATTAACTGGGGTATTAAAATAAGAGTCTAAAATTCCATACTGAAAATACTTTTTAATGATTGAAAATAAATTTACATGCTTTACTGTCTTGAAAATAATAGGAACATAAAAATTACTTCATACATATAAACAGTATGTATTTTTATCCTTGCAAACATGAGATTGCTACATGGATAATATTAAGGTTGTAAATGTTTGTGCTTCAGTGATCTCACAAACATCACAAATATAAAAATTTTTCACAAAACATATAAAAATTTAAAAAGAAATAACTATTCAAACCAATCTGGAATTCCAGAAATTTGGATGAACAGGGTATGACTGTGTGTTTCTACTATATTAGTTATTTGTTAAAAATTACATTATTAGTTTTTAATTAATTCAATGTTTTAATTATTATATATAATTTTTGTGTAATTATTACAGACAGTAAAGGCAAATCAAATTTTCCTTTTATCCAATACTTATCTCAGAACAATTAAGTATATCCATTGTTTGGCAGCAAGCATTCCTTGTATATCACATTTGTGGGTTCGGGATTGTTGCAAAACTGTAAGTATTTATATATATTTTTATTTTTTTTATATTTATGAAACTAAAATGTATATTGTTTTAACTTTAGAATAAAATTCAAAGTTTTAAAACTTACTTATTACCTGCTGGATTCAACATTATTGAAAAGTGTGAAATTGAATGGTAAGTTGGCTTTATAAAATTAATTTTCTTATGTTTATGTAATTATTAATATAATTTCTGTATCATGTTTGAGAATGTTTTGCTTATTACTTTAAACTTTCTATAAGTTGAACATCCTTAACTCAAATTTAATCTTTGTCTCAACTTAACTCCCAGAGACAGAGGAATTCTGTGTTTCCATGAGTTAAAATAGTTTTGAAATCACATCTTGCTAACTTTAAATTTAAGATCTGGAGACTTTATTTTAGGTCTGTTTTTCAAGGGAGTGGACAATATTATCAAAAACTTGAAGGTTAATATTGTATAGAATTGTGCCTTGATTGTTAAAATTTTGATTTTTTGTTATACAATGTTTTGTGCCAAAAGTAGAGATCTTATTCTTAAACACAAATTGACCAATCAAATCTTAGCATTTTAAAATAATTATTTTTTAAATGTTTAAGTTTTAAAATTTTTAAATATAGCAATTTCAAAACAACAAATACATTTGTGATTTGACAATTTACTGAGTTATTAGTTAACCAAATTTATGAATTTGTCTACATACATCTAATTTGGAACTAAACATTCATAGTGTATAAATTTATAAAGTTTAAATTGTATTTTACATTCTCATCACTGATACAACCAGTTAATAAGTGTATTGACCATTTTCATTTTGAAGTAGATTGAAATGGCAAACAAGAGGAAACTAAAGATTTTGTCAATAGCTGAAAAAGTATCCATCATAAAAACTGGAGGAAAGCAGAAAGAAAAATTAGAAATTGCAAAAGAATTTGGCATTTCATCAAGTATTCCCTCTACATATTTGAAAAACAATGAGAGGATTTTAGAGAGCTTTAATGAATGACAGAATCAGACAGAACAGAAATCATAAATGTAATTATTCAAATACTGAAAAATACATGCTGAAGTGTACAGTGTAGAGATAAGAACATTCTTGTCAATGGAAACTTAGAGAAAAACCTGAACAATTTGGTTCAGGTTTTTCTATAAATTGGTACATACCAGATTCAAGACAAGTACCAAAAGCACCAGGCATGGAATAGTTTTCAATAAATTCTGCAGTGTAAGAGAAAGATTGGATGAAGTGATGAAAAGTTTACCAGAAATTATATAGAACTATAACTTTGATGACATTTTCAATCTGACAAAACAGGCTTATTTTTGAAGTGGTATTCAAAGATAATTGATGTCATGGAGGTAAAATCAAAGAACATGTAATTTTTCTTTTGGGAACAAACATTACAAGTAATTGAAAACTGTCATCATTATTAATTAGAAAATCTTTAAAATTATAAGTTTCTGCAATGCCAAGTCAGTACCTATACAATATACAGCAAATAAGAAAATGTGAATGGCATCAGATCTTTTTTTCCTAACAAGCTAGAAAGTTAGACACAAAAGTGACTGTCAAAAACAGAAAAATTATTCTTTTTATCAACAATTGCCATGCACATTTGGTGATTCTCATTCTGAAAGCTATAATAGTTCAATTTTTACCATCAAATATTACTTATAGATTTGCAACTTTTAGATCAGGGAATCATTCAATCCCTTTAAATTATGAAATATAAAAAATTTATCATACAAGAGATGTTGCATGTTATTGGAGATAACCCTGCTAAATGTAATGCAAATGAATAACAAAGGTTAAAGTTCCACAAAACACCATTGCAAATAGCTTTACAAAAGCAGTTTCGGTTAACAGTTTGTTGATGCTTTGAATAAGTTTGCATTTTCATCAGAATTCTTTGACTATATTGAAGACTGGGCTGATCTTATTACAGAATAAATGATGAATAAATGTTGTTAAAAGATTTTTTTGTCAACATTGACAATGAACTAGCTATCTGCACACATCTGAAGACTACATTATTGCTTAAATAAAGAAGCAAGCTCAAGAAACAAGCAATGAGGGTGAGAAAGAACTAAATCTTCTCAAAGGAAAATATCCTGGTTTCTCTAAAAGTTGCAAAGTCAGAAAAGCTCTCAGGCTTTGAAGGGTGCTTTCTAAAATCTACATCATTCATAAAACAATGTTTTCAGCAGTCAACCATATCAAAAACATTGTTGAGCAGGAAGCAATGAATCATCAATGACAAACTCATGTAATAGATTTTCTTCACTAATAGTGTTAATGTTTTGTTATTTTGTACATATACACATTTAAAAAATAATAAAATATAATATATTTAATTCTAACTATGTTGTTTATATTATGATATTTGTGATTTAATTAAAATAACAGTTTCTTTCACTCAAAATTTTGTTAACTTGAAATTTTTTCCTGCTCTTTCCATTTTGAGTTATTGAGAGTCCTTACTGTTTTAAGAATTTTGTAAACTATAATGTAAATTTATACTTCTGACAAAATAAGTTCCTTAATAATGAAAAAGTGTCAATTCACTACAGTAATTTCATCATAAAGGGACTATTCTATTAGAAGTGTAAACTTATGTTTTATGGTTCACTAAATTCTTAGAATTTTAAAATTAAAAACATTAATGTCAATTTTTACAATTTTGTGAATATTTACTTATTATTATTATGTTTCATTAGGCATGGGAAGAAAGGAGTTTTGAAAGATATACATATTTTACTAGCTTCTTCAAAAGAAAATTTTGCAGAAGTTTGGACACCTGTTTTATTGGCTGCACAAGCTGAAATTGTACATAGATTTCCTCCACCTAGAAATACATCAGGTACATTTTAATAATTTAAATATAGAAAACAAATTATACAAATTACATTGTCAGTGATTTTTATCTTATTATTTGTAATAAAAATGAATTGTGTTATTTTATATTCAATTTATATTAATTGTTTATTTAATTTTTATTTTTGCTTCAAGTTTCATATTTATAGCTATATATAGTATTTAGATTGAAAAACTATTAATTTATATCATTAACTAATTTCTTAAATATTATATTTATATTTACACAAATTTAAAAATTTTGTACAACTTTAGGTTCTGTCTGTAACATAGACATCGTTCTGACAGACCCTTCCTGTCCTCAGAGTATTGTGCGGCGAGCCAATCAAATGAAAGTTCCATTAGTTTCAATTGAATGGGTTGTCCAGTGTCTTATCTCAGGCTATAAACTTCCAATTGATTTACATCCCAAGTTCAGTTATGACGCATAAAAGATGTATGCATTCGAATTGCATCAAAATGTTGACATTTTGTGATTTTCTTGATGTAGAATGTTACACATGTAATGTCTTCTTAGAGACGTGGCTATAATGGCTTGTGAAAATATGAAATTTTGTAATTATTTGTTTTTGTTATTTTCATGTCATTGTATATTTTAATTTTTGGGGGTATATAATTATTTTTAAAATCTTTATATATATAAAAATGAAATTGGGTATTTTTAAATTGGTTTGATTTTGTATAAATTTTACAGTTTTTAAAAAAATCTGCAGACAATAATTGAGAATATTTACATTTTAATAAGAGACGGAGAAAAGATTTTAATTATTGAAATTGTCAACTTACACAAAAATTTCAAAATATGTAAGTGGTATTTCTGGTAATTAAAATTGCATAATGATTATTGACAATTTCAAATTAATGAATTCTTATTATAAGTATAATGGCAGTGATTTTACACAGTCTAACTTTTTATTCATTTGGATACTAATCCAAAAAATTTTTGCTTAGAAATTGAATAAGTACATTTGTAATAGGCATTGCCCTCTATCTATAAAAATAAACAGATTACATACTTTACAAGATATGTAACAATTGTAAAGAGACCATTTCATTTTGTAACATACTTATGTTATAAATTAAAGAGGAAAAAAAAGGAAAGAATTTCTAATTTAATATTTTATTTCCATCAGCTCGATTTTATATGAAGTCACACAAAGTCAAGCACTAAATTATTTTTTGTAGGTGCTTTCATGTCTTTAATATTGTTCCATTGATATAATTGATGTATAAATGTATTCGTACAAATATGCTAGCAATATAGGATCATCATGTAATTCCATTATCTTGTCTTGTTTTAGGAAGGAATTGTCATTCTCTGATTTGTCATGTATAATATCATATTTTAATAAAGTAGTGAATTGTCAATTTGGTAATAAACATCTTTACATATCATTCTATTTCTTTTTTTTGTCTCCAATTAAAGATTCACATTTAAAATTTATTAATTTTCATATTATAAAAAACAAATTTCTTTTTTATAATAATAAAATTATTTTAAATAAATCTATTTATAACGTCAAACATATTTTACATGTTTCAGTATGAAACTAAATCATCACAGTAAGTATATAAACATTGTTACACAGGTATTATATATGGAGTAACACATTGATTAAAGGTATAATGTAATAGTAAGTAATTCATCACGCAAAATGTTTTGAAACTCCAGTAATACATGTTTACAAAACAGCAAATGTTTTTGACCCTATCAGGGTCTTCCTCAGGCTACATTTATGAGGAATTCAAATACGTGGGAAGTGGAGCAAGAAACCGAACGAATGCGATTCAAACTTTAGAACAGTAATGTTAATATTAAAAATAGAACGCTACACTTGTGCTAAAATGACAGTTAATCACGTGTAAAATCAAGCTTGCGAAACGTTGAATGCTGGTGAAATACATACAAATCAAAGTCAGTTATGGGAGTGTGTTCCCTCATAACAAAATTTCCATGTGTGAGAGATGCTGACTGCATCCTTAGAGTTGATGCACGTGTTATGTAATTCCGCTTTATATATTTTGAGGGTCTCCATGTTTCTGAGCTGATCAGTACGGTGTGATAGCCTGATCAGACGGGCATTTTGTAGATCAGCTGTGATTCCCGGTTCGGTGACAACAGTTGAAACGTTTTTGTGTGATGAATTATATTTCCTCCAGTATTTGCTAAGAAGTTCATTTGTTATGTAACAGTAAATGATACTGTAAATTCTTTATTTTAAGGGGCAACACACAATATTTACTAAAAATTTCTATTCATTAGAGCAGTGGTTCCCAACCTTTTTTCATTAGCGTACCCCGTGACATGCCATATCTCTAGATTGTACCCCGTGACATGTCATATCTCTAGATTGTACCCCGTGACATGTCATATCTCTAGATTGTACCCCGTGACATGTCATATCTCTAGATTGTACCCCTCATTTAAGAAATTTAGTGAGTAACCGTATTGTTAATTTTACATATTGTAACTATAAATTAAAGAAAAAAAACTAAAAGAAAAAATGTATAATAAAGTTGTGATTGTTGCAAGGAACATTATTTATCTAATAATTTTTTAATACTATTAGTTTGTGATACATAATATATTATTTTTTCTGCCATAATAACAAACTTTTTTCTGTACCCCTAAACAACCTATCGCGTACCCCTAGGGGTACGCGTACCACAGGTTGGGAATCGCTGCATTAGAGTGATCATTTTCATATACAGTGGAAAATAGAAGTGAAGAATATTAACTATGAAATTGATAGCAATACAAATTTAAGTGAGTAAATACATTGTACTTGCGATTCTTAATAATGCAACAAAACTATGACATAGTTTTGTACCTAAAACAATAAAGTACCACACCATCACCGAAAATTAAGCAATACTGACGTCATCATTGTTGCAAAACCCTGCTGTTTTTATGGATCATACCCAGTAATGCAGCAAGAGATGCTGATTGCTCACTTAATGTAACAGTATGGTGACCAGATTTTTTTCAGCAAATCCGGAGACACGTGTCAAACCACTTTTTAGGGTACACTGTAGCAGCGTACATGTATAAGTACTGTATTGTCAAATGGGTACTGTACAAATACGCATGACAGATTGATTGAGCTTGTTCGCTTCAATTAAATAGCTTTCCTTAAATAAGGTTTATAGCTATTTACTTTTGGCTCTTTTTGTATCCGCGTATTAAAATTTGACTCTGGAATTTCCTCAAAAAGTTGGTTGGTTTATTAATTAATTTAATTAAAAAACCCTTAAGTCCTTATCCCGAGATAACTCGGGCAGATTACATAGCGTTACAAAACAAACGATTTTTGGACCCCCGAAAAAAATTTTTTTTTTTGGATTTTTGGATGTTTTTTAAGTCTCCAAATTTTTTCAAAAATTTTTTCCCACGCGAAAAAATTTTATCGCGATTTTAATCTACCTTTAATGACGCACGATTAACGCTTAATTGTTTTTTAATGGGATTTTTTTAATCAAATTTCATTCATCGTTCTAAAGTTCTAGTGCACGGATTTTACTTCGGTAAAGTTATTTAAAGCTAGTTTCTGATGTCAAAAACGACCTCCAATAGTTTTTTTAATTTTTTTAATTATGTAATATATTTTATTATATATACATTTAATTAAATTGGGGGGTCGGAAATCGCAATAAAAAACATTTTTTTAAATATTTAAAAATATACAGCCAGCTAGTATTCGCCCTACTATAAACCCTTCGCCTCCTGTAAGTTTTATGAGAATGTCCCGGGAAATCCGACACCAACTGTTCTCAAGATCATCCAGCTGTAAACACAATGTCTCATCGGTGTCAAATTTCCCAGAAAGGCGAGACAATGGAAAATAAAGTTTGAAGCTTTTTCCTCAAAATTAACGCATTTCTTTCGTTTTTTTTTTCAGTTTTAAGTATTTTTTTATGTTTAATTACATTAACATTAAAAATTGGAAAGTACCAAAATAGTTAAAAAATTACATGGCAACTCTGAAGACATTGGACATGTCCTCTGGCAGAAAAACTGTGGCAGCGATAATATTACAGTAACCACAATTTTTAATTAAATTGACAGAAGAGTAGCGTAAACAATTTTAAAGGTAACCCTATCTTATACCACAATTTTCAAGTTTATTTTATTTAGATGTTTTTCACTGAGCTTTACTAAATACTTTTCAAGCTGATTCCGCCATTTTTATGACGTTATTATTTAATACAGTAGACCCCCTATAACACGGTAGATACGTTCCGTGTTATATGAATTCCGTGTTGTACGAGTCACTTAAATACATGAGCCAATTACAGCTCGGCACGTGTGCAGTTTAGGGACTACGTCTGTTTGAAAAGTTTTCTTCCATAAAATTAATCGATTCTAGACTAATTTGACTCAATATTTCCAAAACACATAATTTTTTGGAAATAATTTATATAAACTATGCAATAAACAAAAATTGTAGGATTACTTACCGAGTGTGCACCGTTCAACGACGCCATTGCTTAAGCTTGTTTTCGTCGCAGAGCGACTCATCGAACAGCGGGCGCGTGTTTTCTGATAAGTTATTTTTCTGCGAAAAATTCGCTAAACTTGGGACACATCATTAATAAAAATATAATTTTTATGGCTGTTGAATAATGAATGTTTTTTTAGTAGGTTCAGTAAACTCGTTTAAACTCAACGGTTTGTGCAATATCTGCTATTTGTCCAGATTCGACCAATCCTGTCGCGACACGAGTCGGACGTTTTACCGTGTTATACGAGTCTCTTTTAGCGTGTTATACGAACACGATCGCAATTTTTTCGCCGTGTTATACGAATTCGTGTTATATGAACCCGTGTTATAGGGGTCTACTGTACTTAACTACAGTTAAATATATTAAGACAACTCAAACTCGTCAAAACATAAATTGTCCTACTCGTCTAATATTAAATTAATCAAACATATTCAATATAATTATGAGAATGCTTTGTATATAGTCGCAATCGTTATTCATTGAGATTGTTTTTTTCAATAATTATTAAGGCAATCCATTTTTCTAAGTAACTCTCTGATATATATTTTTTATTTTTTCTATTTGCTTTCCTTATTACAAGCACCAAGGAGCTCTGTAGATAGAAGAAACTAGTATGTATAACTGATTAAGAAAAAGATAAACTATGGGATAAAAAGAGTGGAAAAGTAATTTAAATTACTTTGCCATTCTTTCCGACCCCCCTTAAATATTAGAATATCAAAAACAATTTTTAATTAAAATGACAGAAAAGTAGAGAAAACTATTTTAAAGTTTTCACTCTACAAAGCAATAAATTATAAAAACGTTAAGACAAAGCACGTTGAATTGCCAACAACAAAAGGCAAGTCGAAAACTACATAAGACGCAGAAAAAGAGAAATTCAAAAGATGCATAAAAACTAATTATTAAAACGAAAATTATTTTAGAAAATCCAAAAAGAATCGCAAAATTACTTTCAAAAGTTGATTTTATCACAAATTTGAACAAATCACAATTGATCAGTGGCGTGCCGTTATTGGAAGTGGTGGATGCGCCGCTTCCCTTGTATTTTCGAAAAAATAAATACATATTAATTTTAATTATATGAAAATAATCGCACGATATTTTATTATAACCGCATTATGTATCTTATTACAAATTTCTATACTACACGTGATAAAAAAAAAGATAAGATCGCTATTGTATATTCGAATGTTAGTGGCGGAGTGGAAGCGCTGTATTGTCAGCATCCAAAAAGCCAGATTCGCGCATGCGCTTTACAGAGCACCAACCTCACCCGGTTTTGCTGGTGGAAGCCTAGGACCTTGTTGGATGCTACACGTATACTGCATCCAATTCTATCCAGGACCTGTTCTGGGCTGTTAGCCGTCTGCCCGCTAGATATTTGGCCGTCGTCGCCCGATTACGTGAATCACGAATAGATTTATAACTTAACCCAACCTATAAGAATTTACTGGTATGTTTTTATGATAGTTCTGTATAGTAGACAGGAGTTTTAAAAAATCCATTAAAATATTTGATATTTTTATTCCGCTCTCCGATTTTATATTACTCACGGATTTCAATGTTAAACCAGTGATATTACGATTTCATATGTCCCATTTTTAAGACGATGTAGAAAAAAACGCGTACAATTCTTGTATAATGTTAAAAAATTAACTGTTACTTTGGTAGCATAATTTACAACTAAATTTAATGAATGAGAGAGATGCACGAGGTTCAGAAAAAGCTCTAGAATTTATTTTCCTTAAATTTACGATTTATGTATCCGTTTGTCATAAAAATTTGTCTTTCAACTTTTTTCCCGAGACTACAAATATTCGAGTACAAAGTAACTGGTTTCGACTTATTTCTACTTAAGAAGTAGTTAAATAATTAAGCGATTAGGGAATTGGGGACAAACAAAACTCTGATGAAAGAGTCGAAATTTTACTTAAACAAAAGATTAACCGAACCATCTCTAGCCGAGTATAGTGGAGACTGATTTCTTCGTATTATTAATGTAATAGAGACAAATTTTTCCAGTTCAATGAGAGTGACCGAAAGTTGTAAATTTTGGAAATTTCTGAGGACACTTGGTCCTAAAACGAATTAGTTAAAAAACAAATGACTTTTAAGTTTAATATATTTAGATTTTTACAGCTATGGTTGAGAAACGTTTAAAATCTACAACAGCCCTGTCGCGTCCTTTGAGATATACTACAGTAGTGATGCGACAAAAGAGATATTTGACATTGACTGGTATTGGCAGCCTGGGGATTTGGTAGTCCGCGTGTATGCACGCTCTGCAACCGTCTTCGATTCCATCCATTAGCCAGTCGTAGGGATAAAAAAATATATTTGAAAAT
>NW_019385293.1:242189-246841 GCF_000671375.1 Centruroides sculpturatus | reverse complement strand
AAAAAAAACTAATCTATTTATTCATAAGAAAAAATATCTATTTATTCATATATAAGTAGTGTTTTTCACAACAAATTAGATAATAGAAACATCTGACGTCATTCGAGAGCTTCCGACGGACTGACGACAGTGACGACGCGTGTCACGGGGGAGGGGTGCGGTGAAAAGCGAGTACAAGTGGCTGAGAGATAGAATCGGTGCCTAATCCTCGTTAATCGATTCAGAACGATTTTTAAATGTTTTTTTTTATAAAAAAAATAATATTTGCGTATGGAACTAAAGAGCCGCATGTGGCTCGCGAGCCGCAGGTTGCCGACCCCTGCCCTAGACCATCACTGACACGCAATTGACTAATTGCTCCTGAATGTCGGCTTCTTACAGAGACACAGCTTCCCTATCATCAAATATCACGGCACTCCACTGCAAATTATATTTACTTACATTTATCAATCAGAATCAAAGAAATCCATCAAATTAAAATGTGTTTGATCTCTTTGATTCTGATTGATTATAATCCAGTTTATACTTTGATATTCATAATTATTATCGCTAATAAATGATTCACAATATTAATTTTTTCAGAACTTTATTATATTTCTTAAATTAAAATACAAATAAAACGTTAAATGAATATAAACATTAAAATATACTCAAGTCACAATTATGATTCGCATAAATTTCAGTCCGTTTCTGAAGAGTTTGAAACTAAGAACATGGATGGAATCACAATCACAAGCACAATGTAGCAAATGACCATTCACAGTTAAAACACAAAAGCCGGGTTATAGTTTGGGAGAAAAGTCTCAAATTGATAAAATGCGTCGCACTTTCGTCCTAATGAACTGGAGGATTGTAGAAGATTCTTTGTTCTAAATTATATCTTCTCCAACTGCTAAATTCTCACAATCGGCTTCCGTGAGACAAGGCCTGCAATATAAAATTTAAGATTAAATATTATATAGAGCAGGAATTCAGTTAATTAAAACAACATTCAGTCTACGAGAATTGCGCTTACCCGAAACAGCAGCAAGAGAATTTCTTGTCTTTCTTCAATTGTGGAGGTAGACGTCCGACGAAATGATCCGGATGAAGCCGATTGCGGTTGAATTTGGAGTCTTCCGGCCACATTTCGGCCTCGAGCTGCTCGTGGCTGATATAAGCCAGTCTCAATCTGAATCTGGTTGCCTCTTTGATGAGATAAATGTTCGGCTGCACCCATTTAATGCGTCTGGGATGCTCCGAAAAATCGGGCAAAGATGCACTAGCTTCGGGACCCTCCGGGTGTCGAAAATGCTCCGTGAATTCGGGCCCAGATCCACTGATTTGTGGTTCCTCTGGATGTACCACGGGACGATGGTACAATGCTTCACCTTTCTCCACCATCGCCATACACTTCTCTCCGCTTGTAGGTCTTCGTCCAAAAATCGCACTCCAAAATCTCTTCTTCACTTCGCCCATCTCCTAACTGGAAAATACAGTATCAGAATAACTCAGAAAATCAAATGAACTCGCTTCGAACTTCCTGGCTTTAAACGGTTCTGTGAAATTCATTTGTTCAATGTGTGAATAAAATGTGTTGGAATAAAACGTCGGTCAGTATTCCAAGCTTCATGTGCATAGGTTTGAAAGGGATGTGGTGGCGATCATCGACTGCCGCATTATCTACATCGCTTGGTCCACCCAATCACCCGACATCATCTTTTTGAATTTTTTTTTTTCTTTGTCAGCATGTCAAGGATCATGTGTATGCTACAAAAGTGCTCCGTGGATGCCATTAAGAGCATGACTGTCAAAAACGTGTCAAAATCAAGTACAAACCAGATATTAATTCAATTGCCTTTGTGTCCTTAGTTCATACTATTTTCATTATATTCGTTTCATTATATAAAAACATATATAGGTGAAACAAAAAAGAAATTAAAAATAAGTATAAAATAATATAAAAGAACATATGAACACAAATGAAAATAAATCTTAATATTTCAATATTGACCAAATTATCCAACATAATCGTGCAATCATATGTTTTATCATATACAGATCGTTCATTAATCTGTCCGCTCAGTGCCGGCCCTAGGCAAGTTTTAGGATGGCTCGCGATCCTATTATGGCGCCCGGAGATGGAACTCAGCCCACGCACTCGACCCACGCGTGTCTCAACAGATAAGGCCATTCACATACTGGTCATATACTTGCAATTAAAATATCGAAAAGTGAAAAAAAATTTTTCTTTAAGTTTCTTTATCACTGAGGCGCCCCTAGGACTTAGCGCCTGGAGCGGCTGCTCCGTTCGCCCTATGGTAGGGCCGGCTCTGTGTCCGCTATTACAGCATCCACAGTAGCGAATAGATTTCTATAAGAGGAATTTACTTTTTCATGGAAGCCGCCATGTTAGTTTGTTGAATACTCAACGGTCTTTCCGGTCGTTGAGACCGTTGAGCTCAACGGTGAAACAGCGCTGACGTCACTACTCTCAACGGAGAACTGAACGTTCCATTTAGAAACGTCGTTCTCTCACCGTTGAGTCAACCGTTGAATATAGAAACGTACAGTACGGATAGATGGCGGATGGCCAAGCGCCCAAGGTGGTGACTTCCCGCTGTGGGGGTCCAAGAAATATATGGACTATATATTTCCTTACAGTCTGAGTTAAACAAAAACATTTGGAGTAGATTGACCAAAAAGCTAAGAACAGAGGGGCAAAGTTTCTATATCTAAATATATAAAATTACTTGTCCTGACTGACTGAGTGATTGATTCATCATCGCCCAGAGCAAACCGCTGAACCTAAAGAAGTGAAATTTGGAACACAGTTAGGGTACGTCGTGAAAACGAACACTATGAAAGGATTTTTCGAAATTCCCCCGCGGGGGAGAGGGAGAGCATTAAGGCTTAACCTAAAGAACAGCTTATACTGTACTATTTTAGATGCAATTTTTTGTTTTCAACTACGTTTAGTTTTCATTGAGTACTCAGGTGTATTAAATTAAATTGATAACATTTCAGATATTGTTATAAATATTTTTATATATTTCGACTTTTTAACCAAATGTTCAAACCGTTTTAAATTCGAATTTGTTATTGTTCGATTATAGAATGATTGTAAACGTTTCAGAAAATTGATCAAATTGAAAATGGTTCGTTTGATTCTCAGCAATTCTCATCATTCTCAGCGATAGGTGTAACTCCCCTCGCTACGCCACTGTAGGGATTATATGTTCCGAGGAACCATCTAGCTTAACAGTTCCTCATTAGGATCAGTTGCAGTTCTAGGAGCGAAACTGGATTTACCACCTCTAATAATTACGTAGACGCCGAACGGTCGAGGCGGTTAAGGCATCGGCCTATTGTCCCACGATGACAACAAGCTTAATTAATTAACGGGGCACAGTCGGTACGAGTTTTTATTTATAGTACTTTATATGCGGTTCGCCCGGGAAAAAAATATTTTGGAAATATCTATTAAATACGCCTCTTTTTAAAATAAAATTAAATAAACACGCATCGCGGTGGTCATAATATAAATAATTACCTTAATTTGAATTTTCTTATTAAATTTTTAAGTAAATTCTATAATTCGAAAAAGAAAAATAGTTACATCTGGCAACGTTCAAAATGTTGCTGTGACTTCCGGATCAGTACAGCGTATGTTCTTTTTCTAAGATATTTAAAAGGCCATGTAATCTCTTTCGGTAAAATGATGAATTTTAATTACGTCAAAGACGTCGATCCTGGAATTATTTATAGAATACAACTTCTTTTATCGGTAGATGACAAATGGAAGAAATTATTGAATGTTTCCTCTATAGACAGGTTAGTCACGTGTGAAGCTATTCTTCCAAACATCTGATAGGCCTGAGTAATTTTATCAACGTGACACTTAATATATATTATTTATTCACTTTTTACTTAACTGAAATTCAAAGACAGACCTTCGTTCTTTAAGGTTAAAATTTAAAAATCCTTAAGAAACTGCCCTGCAAGTAGAATTACTGAATTGGTTAATGTGTACCTAGATAACCCCAATGACAGCGATTCCGACTGTTCGTGGGCCCGACAGATTCCTCCCAGAGGGGAGCCTCCAGCAGGTCACCTTGTGCCAAACGTCACTAGTTATTGATTCACGGTAGTTCTTGAACAAAATTAAAAAAAAGGAAACGTCTACTAAAAATATAGTTAATCTAACCTAACCTAACCCAAGGACTATATACTACAAGGATAGCCAGATCCCTATTCTACAATGTTAGTCAGGAATGCCAAGTTAGTGACGTCATGTAGAGACCTGACCTCTCTGTTTACATACCGTGTTTCCCCGAAAATAAGACAGTGTCTTATATTAATTTTTGCTCTGAAAAGTGCGCTAGGTCTTATTTTCAGGGAATGCCTTATTTTTTCCAGGAAGAAGAATTCACATTTATTATTGAACAAAAAAATTCCCAAGTCGAACTTAGACGAGAGTAACGTATATCCGGTGTGTCGAACTGTCGCCTTTTTATAGCGTCAACATCGGACTCGATGACCTATTAGTGCTTACTGAACCGTAGCACTATGCAAATGTAATGTGGCGTAATTCCCGGCCGACCAATTAGCCATCATCAGCCGTAACGTTATGCAAATCTGTGATTCCCAAGCCATAGTCTTATGCAAATCAT
>NW_019385293.1:202838-240521 GCF_000671375.1 Centruroides sculpturatus | reverse complement strand
AATATATCACGATGAATCGTATAAAAAAGGCCCCGGAGTTGTACAGAATTAGTCAGTGGAAACAGTTTTACCTTTTACTTTAATAAAAGATTTTTGTAAATTAAGAACTATAATAAGAATTAATTATAGAAATCTTAAACAAGAAAACTATAAAATATTGAAAAGAATGCCTTCTGAAAATGGTGATTGTCGAAAAAAAATTAAAAAGTTAAGTAAGATAATCACATATTAAAAAATATAGCTCATTAATTTGTTAAATAAATATTACACAAAAGACTTGTAAATTTATTGACGTACAGTACACTTATTAAATCCGAAAATTCTACAGTAGTTTACATTTAGTAGTAATTTAATAATTAATTAAGAAATGATTTAATATTTTATTGTATTTTGTTATTTGAAAGATCTGTCATGTTGAAGTAGAGGGCTTGCTGTGACGTCACATAGATCCAAGGTCATGCTAACAAATATACGGGATCTGGCTATCCTTGTAGTTTAAAGTCCTTGAACCTAACCAAAGCGCCGCCATCTTCGACTAACTAGGTACACATTAACCGATTTCGGTATCTACGGGAACACCGTTCACTCCAGTATGGACTCTTGGGAAAAGGGTTTTTATTTGGGGATTTAACAGAAAAAAAGGTCAAATAAAACTAATTAGCAAATTAAAGAAAAAACAGAGAAAGCATATGTAATACATTACAATTACACTTCTGAATGAGACAGTTGGGACCTTATCAGAGCTATAGACTGTATCCATAGGATCAAAAATTAAAGGAACCATATCTCTGTGTGTGACCTTGGTGAGATACAGCATCCCAAAATTGGCCTACGTCTAGGATTTGTGTTGCGTTGTGTGCTTTGCTAAGTCTATCACATTTAACTATTTATCCTATACAACTATGTAGGCTTTGTGTATCTTGCAAAGGGTTGCATGTACAAATATGGTTTCATTTGCTTGTATAAGGGAGACAATAATTCTGGGGGGGGTGGAAAATCCTTCATTCAGCATTCACATCTTACCAAATTTTAACAGAATGGATAACAAGATAGACATTAATAAGTCTGTTTTGTTATTCATTGTATTTTTGCATGATACTTTCATTGCTAAGCATAGTGATTAACCAAAACAGACATTACTATGACTTTCCTGTTTTCAGTCTTTAAAACCTAGCCAGGATGATTAATTATAAAGCAGTCAAGAAAACAGATGATTATACATACATTTTGCTTTTTCATTCTAGGTGAGAAGGAATAAAAAAATATAATGGCTAACAGAAAGGATGCTTTTATGTGTTGCTATGCTTAAATATTTTGATCTTATGGTCTAAATACTTAAGCATAGCATATCAGAGCAAAAGGATCTAAGTGGATTATGAAAAACACCCTAATTGTCAGAATAACAATGATAGATACAATCAAGTTAAAAAGCATTTTAAAAAAATAAAAAAATAGATTTCATAAAAGAGTAATGGATTTAAAAACAATTTTCCCAACTTGCACATTTTGAGCTTTTATTTTTGTTTAATCAGAAAACAGATTTGCAATAGCAATACTAGAAAACACACACAAAAAAATTACTGACTCCAAAAACTTTCATTACTGCCATTTTGCTCTGGCCTCCTTCCTGACATGCTCACCATCAATGAGATAAGAAGTAATTTATCTAAAATTCTGCAATAACTTAACATGGTATTATATTTCCATAATTTGTTTACCCTTTTGAAAGTGTTGTCACTTTGCTAAAAAAAAAGTAAGAAAATCTAAAATATGGCAGAAATAATTAACAAAGATATTAATCATGATTTCCAAAAAACATATGCACAAAATAATCATATATAATTATTCATTTGCATATATCCTAATAATTATTTTTCAGTTCACATATGATTTACAAAACCTACATGTGCACAGAATAATAATATATTGGATTATCATTGGATAATTTCAGATTATCAACTACTTTTCAGAGGGTGTTGGACTAACAAAGTTGTACTTACTGTCATGTATAACAATTACTATCATCTACTTTTATTTTGAAAACCAGAAAATTTAGAAAGGATGTAATTTTCATATAACTTTTGTTACATATAAATGCTAAACATTAACTATAACTAAATATTTTTTATTGCTAGGATATATAATGATGATCATTTACTCATTAATTGATTAATTCTCATTTCAGGGAAAAATTTAATAATTATGTTGAAAAACTTGAATACAAGGAAGATATGCTTTTTGCAAGAACTGTTTTAGATTTTTGTGAAAATATTCCTATTGATGATTTCATATTTTGGTTAGAAGAGATATCTCTTGAAGAGGCTCTTTTAATGCTAAAGAAAGATGGTAAATATATTTAAAATTATACTACTTAATAATGAAAACCATGAAATCTTTTAAAACATATTCTGGAAAATTTAAGAATCTGTTATAAATTAAATCAATAAACAACAATTGCAGCTAAAATTTAATTGTAATTTTTGTGTACTGTTATAAATTACATTGCATAATTTATAAAAAAAAAACCTTATACCATTGAACCTCCATTAACAGCCACTTCTAAATGACCCGTTTTTTCAGGAACATTTCTGTTTGAACAAAAATATATCAACACAATCTCCAAACAGTGTTCACTTCCAATCTCTGGCTACTAAAAATCGTACTTTTAACCTCTTAACAATAATCACTGTCCTCAAAACAACGTGCAGAAAATAATACACTATATAAAATTAGTCATTACTAAGTTCTAACTACATTTTAGGTGTTTTCTAAGAATGTGAAGAAATTTTTAATTATCACTGCTAGTTGAGGACAGTTTCATTTTATACATATTTAGATGTAGATTGAAGCCTACAATAAAAGATTAATCTAAGTATGTTTTTTAAGGGTTCTCTCCACATTAGAGAAGAACATTTGTACAAAAATTATTTTCCAATTTTCTGCAATGTTAAAAGTAATAAATTAAGTTTTCCTTCAATTTATATGATCTGTGCAATATTCATCTCACTTCTCGACAATTGCAATTTTTTATGTTCACATTCAAACCTGATAGTTATATATTAAATCCAAATGATTACCAGATTTTATCGGGTGATATTACTATTACTATTATTAATTAAATGCTAAGTAATTTGTCACTGGATGCAGGTGTTAGGCATTAGGCAAATTATTTAGCATTTAATTAATAATAATAGTAGTAATATAGCCTAATATAATTTGGCAATTGTTTGACTTTATTATATCTTTATTAGTGATGCCATGAATAGTGATTTTGCTGAATACCGAATATTCAGCTACACTCTTGGCCAAAGCGCTGTATGTTCTGCAAAATATGTGTACATTTCACAAGTGACAGGTTATGACCTGTCTCATTGTGGTGGGTGCGGTAGCGACACCACGGGCACATTTGTTTTATTTGCAAGTAGATTGTGTCACGACATGCATTATTTGTTCATTGTTACATCAAATTGTGTTACTAATAGTCCTTATTACTAAAAAATATCATTGTTTGTATCACTTTCTATGAAAATCTGAGACATGATCCTTGCACTGTCGAGGACAGAGAGGTGATCCAAGAACAAACCAATCACCATTGATTGTTTTGTTCTTGTATTTTATTCATTTTTATGCCTATTTTCCATTAGACACCTGCTATGCTGTTTTTAATTTTGACCCCTAGGCTAAAAGTGTTAGGTGTGCTCAGTCATTTCAGGAAGCACTGATATTGCCATTTTGAATCCACTTTATATTGAAAACAAAGTCATAGACATGTATTTTTTATATTTTAATAGGCCCTCATTACATTTTTGTTTGTTTGTTTGTTAAGTTATGGCAAAGCAACACTTGGATGATCTGCCTTCCGGGATGTATTTTTAAGGGAAACTGGCCCCTATTTAGTCGTTACAGACATGGAGGAAACCCAGAAAACACCATATGGCCAGCCCGTCCAGGCGAGGCATGAACCCATGACCTCAGTGTTCAGGGAATGGAACCACTTGGCACTGGTGGACCAGAACTTATTGGATGGCAACTTCCCATACATGCAGCCTATTTCAGTAATCTTAGTGCCATTCATATTTTTTAATGATTTTCTTCAACTCAATTGTGTTCCTGGCCTTCTTCTTTGAAGGGCTGCTGGCTCTGGAAACTTTCTTTGGTCCCATGATGGAGCAAAAAGGAAAAGAATGCAATGAATTGTTTGGCTAGACAGACAGGGTAATGCTTACACAGACAGACAAACTATTCTTTATTCACCCAACACCGCTGGGCACAGTTGGAAGAATGTACATGGTTTACACAGTTGGCACATGCCAAATGTAAAAAAACAACATTAAAAAACTATTAAATAAAAACAAAGCAAAATATCGCTTATGTACAAAAAAGATAAAAATAGGATGTACCATACTTATACCCCGTTTGCACCGAGCATTTCGATCTAGATTGTGACTAAGGTTGGAGACTGTTCTGTGGTGTGAACGCTCTCAACCGTTTCAATCTCGACTGAAATGAGGTTCAATCGCGATTGACTGGAGAGAGTTCTCGAAACTTGATCCAGTCATAAGAGAGATCCCACAATCCCACGCGTGCAAGAAAATACAAGATGGCTGCGGAACACATGTCGGGCTATTGACAGAGAAATAAAAAAGACATCTGGAGAGACGATGACATCTGTCTATTATTAGATGTATGGCAAGAAAAAGTATTTATTTCTAACCAAAACTTCCATTTTGTTTGTTGGTGTTTGTGACTTACCGCGTAGTTACGTCAGTTTTATGATTACGTGTAATAGCCAGGTTCTTCTCAAGCAGACTGCCTGTGTGAACAGCACGACGTTTGACTAGCGACAGTCACAATCCAGATTGTAGGTAAATCAAGATCGAAGTGAGTCGTGGATTGTGTGCAAACATAGTATTAGTGTATTAGAGTCCTATTGATGTAAAGTTTGGTCAAGATGTTAAAAAGATCAAAGTAACTTTTGCTGGATATTAGTAATTCAAATTCACATGGTCAGTTATGGTTGTCCTCTTCCATTTGCAGTTTAAGCATGCACCTGATATCTTCCAACATTGGGGAAGACAGAAGATAATGTCTCACCCCATCCTGCGCATTGCATATTGGGCAGCAATTCATGTCACTGTGATGAAAACGGTTCAAGTATACATAAATCGTCCATGTTTAGTTATCATCTGTGAGATCTGGTGTTGTGGATGAAACCATTTCCATGTAAGGTATCTTGCAATGTCTGGAATAAATAGACAGGAGATATGTTGTTGTGGTAAACAATCCCATTTCCTTTGCCACTCTGTGATGCAATGATGCCATAAAAGTTGTTTAATTCTGGAAGTTGGAAACTGGACATACAATAAATTGATGCCTGTTAGCAAACTTGCTGCACGAGCCAATGCGTCAGCACGTTCATTACCCAGAGTGCCACAGTGTCCCCTGATCCAGTTGATGATGTACTTGTTGCTGGACTGATCAGCTAACCCTTGAAGATATCCCTTGTGATAGGGTGAAGGCTGTCTTTGTTTGTCAACACCTGAACAGTAGCATAGCTGTCAGTGAAGACAGAAATGTCACAGCTGTAAAAGTTTGTGTTACAAAAGTCAATTGCTTTGAAAACGGCAAACATCTCCGCCTGGAACACTGAGCATTCCAGGTGCAAGAGAAAGACGTCATGGTGTGTTTCTTTATTGCTGATATATACTGCAAAAGTGCTGGCGATGCCTTGTTTGGTCTTTGACCCGTCTGTGTAGACCTCTATAACAGATGTGCAATCACAAGATCCAAGCCCTCTTCTGAAAGCAGTGTGTGGCAATTCAGCAAAGTATCTACTAACCTCATAACAAGAATCATCGAGCGAGTAATCTGTGATAGTAATACATTTACCTTGTGTGAGGAAAAGTCTGCCAGTGCTATATTGAATCTGCTGAAGGATAGGAAGTTTTCCTGCTAAAACGGGAAACACAGCATTTGAAACTGTAATATAGAATCTGGTCATGCGCAAAGTGTTGAGCTGTTCTGAGTTTACGGTGATTGTGAGAGTGGAGTGCCACCTCACCCCACACAGCAGATGCACATAACTCATAATAGGCACAAACACACAATCATATATGGCATTTATAGCCTCATGCACAAGTCCTCAGCTGTTCCTGGCAACACATAAAAGGTTATTAAAAATGATGTTAGTCCTGTTTGTGATGTGGGCATTGTGACTCTTCCAAGTAAGTCTATGATCGAAGATCACGTCAAGAAATGTAATTTGCTGTTCTATTTTGATGGCAGTGTTCCCAAAGCAAACACATGGTACATGCTTGTAGAGACTTGCCGATCTAGAGATAGAAAATACAATACCATTCGTCTTAGTTGCATTGAATATTAGTTTATTGTTGATGCCCCATTCATTAACTCTCATCAAAATATCACTGGCAACATTTTCAATCATTCGTCTAGAATTAGCAGGAAAGATGAGAAAGGCATCATCAGCATATGCAAAAATTTGGCACTGATGGCCAAAGTCAAGGCAAAGAAAGTTGTCAAAAATAATAATCCAGAACAACACGCCACAGACGGAACCCTGTGGACACTCCTGCTATAGTTTGTTCAAGAAAAACTGCTGCCCAATTCTAATGAGATCCTTTCTGTCCCTAAGGTAGTCTTTAACCAGACTGAAGAGGTTTTTAGGGCATTCAATCTCACTTAGCCTCTGCAAAATCAGTGGCCACCATGCTGAATTGAAAGCATTTTTCAAATTCAGGCTAAGCCCAAACACATAGACATTTTCAGTGAGTAGTTTCTGATGTGTGCCTTGAGATCTATGAGGGCATCTATAGTTCCTCTTTGCTGCCTAAAACCATACTGGGAATCATGAAAAAGCCTCCGCGACTCCCAGAACCAGTAAAGTCTATTGAATAACAGCTTGTCTAAGACTTTACCTAACATTGATAAGAGAGAGATATTGCGCATATTGTTGATTGTGAGTGGTACACTGTGCTTTTTTGGAATGATAACAAGCTGAGCACATTTCCAAGGTTTTGGGAAAATGCTATTCTGCAAACAGGTGTTGCAAATTGTCATAAGAAGGTCTGGCCGAAGTCTCCAGATCGCCTGAATGAGGTCTGCATTTATTTGATCTGACCCAGTAGTCTTCTTCCTTGGCATGCTGGCAATACTGTCTTGAACTTCATAAAGGAAAAGAGCGGGTCATTCCCTGAGAGGTTCTCATAATGAGTGAGGGTTCTAATATGGGCCTGTTCAGGAGTATCCTCATCGTTAGAATCATGAGGGCAAAAGGCATCAAATAATCTGTCTACAGTAAGTTGGAGGTCATCACCAATGGTTCCCTTGTCCTCATTGCTGATAAGATTTGGTGTCTTTAGCTTGTTGACACTCAGTTTGTATATAAAGCTCCAGGGGTCTCTTCCTACCTTGGAGCAGAAAGCCTGCCAAGACTCCAACTTTGTTTTCTTTATTTCATGTTTGTATCCTTGTTGATACTCGAGGTATATCCAGCAAAGCTCCTCTCTTTGTTCACCCCTACAGTGCTGATAATTCTTTCACAGTCAGTTGTTAGATCTTTACATTGATGCCAGCCTATCATTCCACCACGGAATGATAGGCTGGCATCGGGCCCTTACTCTGCTTTTCTTTCTGGGGATGGTCTCATGGCATGCTGCATTGATATTCTTAATAACGTTTTCAATGCACTTCATGGCCTGTATTCGTGAGCAATCATGCATGGGGAGAAGGTGGCATTCTTGTATGAGGTCCTCAAACCAACACCAGTCCACAAACCTTGTATTGAAGGGCGTAAAGTGACTAAGTCTTGTTCCCAATAGTAATCAGTATAGTGAAGTTCAAATGTCAAATATCCATGGTCGGATAGACTGTCCATCATGCCCATTTGCCAATTCTTTAAAAAGAGGTTTAATCCCTTTGAACAGATGGTGAGGTCTACCCAGGAGACCCCATTTGCACTGTTGAAAGTAGGTTGCGAATCTGGGTCATTGATGATGAGCATGTCACCAAAAGATGATGAGCTGCCACCAAAGCTTCCATGGCATCTCCTTGCCTGTCCTTGCGCTCCCCACCCCCATGTGGGAGAGTGTGCATTGAAATCTTCCACAATTAGGAACTGGGCCTACCTAAAGTGCTCCAGAACATCTGAGAGTTGTTGTAGCATGTCAGATAATCTAGACTCACCTGATGAATACACATTAAAAACAATAACCCTGAAGCATGGAAAGACAATTTCAATACAGACTAAATTGCTAGAGTAAAGACTGGGATGAGGAACCACAGTTAGCTGTAAGTTCACCACTATATCTGCAGGTCAAGGCTGCCCACTGTCATGTTGGATACTGTTATCTCTTACTTGGAAACAAGCAACTCTGTCATTAACATTGTAAGGCTCTTGAACCAAACCTATATCATAATTCTTGAGTTTTTGACAGAGTTGTGAATTGGTGGCAATGGCTCTTTGTAAGTTGACCTGCACAAAGCGGATTTTTGAGCCCTGACAACCAATATCTGAATGTGTGTTATAATTCATAGTCAATCCTTGAGGTAACTTGAGCTTTCATTCTTATTTGAATGGAGCACTCCTTATCCAAAGCATTGTGCCTATGATTACTCTGCTTCTCTCTGACACAGTTAACACAGGTTAGCATCTCAGACTTTTTGCAATCTTTATACGAATGATTATTGCCACACTAGCTACACACCTTAGATTTGGACTTGCAATCCTTTGCATAATGTCCAAATTAGACATTTAAAGCATTGGTTTGATGGCACAAAATGTGCAATGCTGCATCATGTCCACTGTAGGTTGATTCGCTCTTCTTTAATGAGAAGATTTCTGATGTCAGGGGTCACTTCAATGACCCAAACAATGTGCTGTGAGCTTCATTGGCCAATAGGGAAACAGACCCTGGTCTTTCCCATAAATTCCTCATAACTGTATAAGTCTGCAATAACCACGTTTTGTTCATAAATTGCTTCAAGTAAATGTTCCTTTGCCACATCTTTCGGAACAGAACTGATCCTCACCAGCAGAAGATGTTTCTTTGGACCAGCAGCACACAGGCTGGCAACTCCAGCGACCGCACGCTGGAGAACCTCCATGTCCCCCTTACAACTGAGGTCAATAGCAACCCCACCTTTTTGAATCCTGCGGATACATTGCACACCGATCTTGAGCTGATGTGGACTAATGCTGCCAGTGAGCAGCTTGCAGTAAGCCTTGGAGTCACATGAATCTGAATCCCCATAAACAAGAACTGTGTGGCACAGCTTACTAGGAGGCCCAGCTTACCCAAATGCCTGACAGCATTGCTGTAACTAAAGGGCTGTCCAGAATCACACACTTGCTCATCCACAGGACAAATCCGTGTGGCACAGCTTACCCAAATGCCTGACAGCATTGCTGTAACTAAAGGGCTGTCCAGAATCACACACTTGCTCATCCACAGGACAAATCCGTGTGGCACAGCTTACCCAAATGCCTGACAGCATTGCTGTAACTAAAGGGCTGTCCAGAATCACACACTTGCTCATCCACAGGACAAATCCGTGTGGCACAGCTTACCCAAATGCCTGACAGCATTGCTGTAACTAAAGGGCTGTCCAGAATCACACACTTGCTCATCCACAGGACAAATCCGTGTGGCACAGCTTACCCAAATGCCTGACAGCATTGCTGTAACTAAAGGGCTGTCCAGAATCACACATTTGTCCTGTGGATGAGCAATCTACAGGACAAATGCATCTAACACTGTGAACCTCCTCTGCAAGTGCCTTAAAAGAAGCCTCTGCTCTGGCTGACTGAGAAGTCAGCACCACCTCAAAATCCCCTTTAATGACTAAGGGCCCAAACTTACTATCTAATGCGCCTGACGAGTTGAAGGTCTTGCAAGAACAGGCTAAATCAATAACACACTGGAACTGCTCAATAATATACTTTGCATGCATATCAGTACCTAGTCTTCCATTACTGTTGGAAGCAATATAATCCCTAGGTCACCTTAACAGCCTCGTGGGCAAACCCTGGGGGCCACAGTCCATCATGCCAAGCCAATGTGAAAACAAAGTGGCTCAAAACGCAAGTGCAGACCAAAACTAAATAAATGAAAAGAGTACAAGTACATGTAAAACCAAAAATAGACTAAAGCAATAAAAAAAATAATAATAAATAATGTTAAATATACTGAAAGATCAAAGAGACCACTATAACAATTACCCATGAGTGATAGTTATACCAATCAACCACCCAACAACATTAAGATTCATTAAAAAGACTTAGAGACAGTTAAAAAAAACCATTGAATGGTTCTAACAGTCAAGGAATTCAAAAAAGAGGAAAAAAAATTCCCATGGCGGTTAATGCAACCAGTTTTAAACCAAATAACCCCTTTGATAATGAAACGACCCCTACTGAACTTGCCACACAGATACCCAGACCACCCCTAACAATGGCCCCCCTGGTTGCGCCTCTTGAAAACTTAGCCCCCGCCCTCTAGATGCGACCGAAAATCCAAACAAAAAGTACCATAAATTTCCCCGTGATTAAGATATAGGCATAAATGATATATCATATGAACCAGGGTTCCAAGCTGATTAAAATGATAACCTGAAAATCAGTCTACATGCAGTTAAAAGATCCGGGAAAATTAGCGATAATCCTGAGAGCTCACAGAAATACGTGTTGTACCAGAAAGAATCTCCAGTATGCCTTGGTAAATCTTACACAATGAGAAACAATGCCACACTGAGCAGAAAAACGCATGTATCACCCTTTCTTTTCGCAAAATTAGCAGCAAGGTTGCGTGGGCATGCCAACAAAAAACTGAGACAAATTTTTTATGAAAAAAATCAACAAAAACCAAACCGACAATAACTGAAGTAAACGAAAACCGAGGTATCACTGAATATTGCAAATTCTACACATATATATATATATATATAAATGGACATGTATGTCCCTATATTTCACTTTTTCACCAAAACTACACATTGTACGTGAATGGTGTTTGTGTAAGTTCACCGATTTTGGGGGCAATATGTTAATTGCACGTCAGGAAAACCTAGGGTCAAACCGTATGTGGGTGGTGGCGGTAGGAGACGGAGATGACAAGTGTCTTACACGAAAACCGTTTATTTTGACATTAGATTAACTTACACAATAGGAATGACAAAACGTAACAAGCTGGACATCCGGTGTTCTGTTCTTTATATGCCCCGGGGCTCGAATGAGGTATAGTCTGAAATTCTTGCATCCTGTGACGGAGCTCTTGTGTTTGATGACGGAGTTCTGGTGTCCGAGGACGGAGTTCTTGGGTTCGGTGACGGAGTTCTTTCCTTCGATGATGGAATTCTGGCGTCCGATGACTGAGTTCTTTCCTTCGATGACGGAATTCTGGCGTCCGATGACGGAGTTCTTTCCTTCGATGACGGAATTCTGGCGTCCGATGACGGAGTCCTGGTTTACGGCTGAGATTCGACTGTCAATCTCTCTTGAGTGTAGATGTCCGTGTGCTGAGGACCTGGCGTCTTGGAGAGAATCTGCTGCGTGTCCTTGAGATTCGGGGGTTTTATAAGATTTTTCCCGAATCTCACCCTTCTGATTGGTTCCATTCATCCTCTCCCTTACCCCGATTGGTCATTCTTTTGTTTCTAGGCGAAACTTGAGACCGATCCGGGTTGGGAAAGGTCGGAGAGGTGATGACGGGGCTTTTAATGTTCGCGCTCGTATTTTACTCCATTATGGCCCTTTTCTCTGTCATTTTTGAACCTAAATGGTCCACCAGATGTTCTTGTGGCCATTTATCCCCTACCGCGTTCTTACTTAACAGATGTCCCTTTTGTTCTTAGACTCCCCCCCCTTTCTCAATTGCTTCGACCCGACGCTTGTTCGCAAGCATCTCAACAAAGTTCTTTCCCTCTGTCAACATCCCCCCTGCTGGTTTATCATCGCGCCGTGTGTGTTTTACAATTCGAAAAGTTTTCGTCCCATCTGGGTTCTGTCATTAACACCAGACTTGTCCCGATTCTATCCTCGAAACTTTCCGACGTGAAAGTCTCGTAATTAGTTGTATTTCCGACGTGCTTTTACGACCCTCACATTTGTATGTGGTCCAAGTCTCCATTTGTGCATAGGGATGGTTGCGTCTCGATAGCTATAAGGGTGCGGGAGATATGAGGCTGAAAGTAGTTGAAAGTGGCTTTCTATTTCGAATGTTTTGTTCGAATTTAATTTGAACATAAAATTTGAATATTGGTTCGATTATAGAACGATTGTAAACGTTCCAGAAATGTTGAAAATAGTTTGTTTGACTAAACGTAAAAATTCTCTAATTAGTCTGGAAACGGGGGACCTAATTCTTGCATTCTGTGAAAACGGGTAAGATTAGCTATAATGTAATTATCTTAATCTTCACTATTGTTACTTTTTGCCCAGCAAAGCGGGTCCTTGCAGCTAGTAATTAATAAATTTGGCTATAAACAAAAATTTCAAATGTATTCTATTTAAAATTTAAATATACAGGTATACCTCACCTTAGATCAGTAATTTGTTCCAGGAAGCAACTTAAGTTGAATTTACTTGTCACTAAGCTAAACCACAAATAACTATTCCCAGTTCTGTATTTTATTTATAAATGCATTTTTAATAATATATGGTTAAGAATCTATTTTAAGCTTACAAACAAACAAATTTTAGTTTTTAATATAGTACAGAAAAAAAAATAATTCAAATTTACAAATACAGTACATGTATGTACAGTACATACTTGTAAATGTATGTACATGTTTACAATTTGGCGATGTTTACAGTACATCACGGACTCTTTATTTGTGAATGTGGTTTGCTCTAAGACATTATAAAATAAGATGAATTTGTAAGGTTAAATAACAAATATTAAAATTATTTTGCGATAGTAGAAAATAAACTAATTTATGTTAAATTTGCCAATATCGAGTGGTGCCGACAACGACGCCAAACGGTAGTTATTGGAGCTACGTGGAAAACACCAATACTGAGCACTTAAAGACCACTAAATAAGATGATAACACAGAGTCAGAGATGTTTTCATGTTTCATTCTCTGGGATTTATGATGATTATATTAATATTTACTGTAAATGTACATATTTTAATATGATTTTATGTGCTTTTAATGCTTTTCTAGTGATATTACAATTTCAGTATTTGTGGCAGACAGACGTAAAGTCAAATAAAATGACTTAATCTTGATTTTTATTTTTCCATAAATTTTTTTGACAAACGATGTATAATCGAGAATGACTAATTTTAAGGTTTAACTTAGAAATTTTAGCAGTAGATCTTTATATAAAATGAATTTAAATTTTATTGAAGTTATTTATATTTGTATTTTGTTGTTATAGAGCCATTGGAAATCATTGAAAGACCAAAAAAATTAATAACTGTTGATGCTGATCAGCAAGAAGAGATAATTCTGTCATGTAAAGCAAAAGGGTTTCCTACACCAAAATATCTGTGGTATCACAATAATGTTCCATTATTAGAAGGTTCGGTTTTAAAATTATCAGCAGAGTATGTATATTATATATAATTTTTATTAATTTAATAATAATCTTGCTAATTTTTTCTACATAAACTTTTCATTTATATATTTATTATTTAGAAAATATATTAACATTTTCAGATTAAAAAATAATGGATGCTATTATTGTGAAATATACAATATCAGTCGTTCAAGAATTAAAACTTTTCTTAGGACTTCTAAAACAGAAGTTATAATTTCTAAGAGTAAGAATATAAATTTGTTTTATTTTTTAAATTTGACTTAATAATTTATGTTAATATGAAGAATGATCCAAACACTTAAACACATTTTGATATTGTTTTTGTGTGTAAATAATAATGTATATAAGGGAATGTCCTTAGACTGTATAGTTGGTGCAACCAGGGTTGGTTCATTTTTGTGTCTTTAAGGGATGATAAGAATTGTTTATGAATGCACATGTACTCTCTTGGGCTTCATTTAGTCTTGAAAAGAAGTCAAATGTGTGTGGACTGTAAATTCTTAGGAGATTCTTAGGACAATACATCTTTTGTTAATTTGTAAGCAAAAATTTTAATAAATATAAATATTTCATAGATGATAATAATGCTGATGTAATTAACTATATTAACCAAATTATTCAATTCATGCAAATACAAGGTGCAGCAGAAAGAAGATTCTGATTTGGCATAAGCATTGCTTCGCTCATAGTAGAGGTACAGTAGTGTGCGTGGTCTCTTTTGATTTGTTTGTGTCATTTTTAGTTACTGTCATGGCGTGGAGCAGAGAGCATCGTGTTTTTGTTGTTGAAGAGTTTGTTATGAACAGTGAATCTGTGATAACGACGCAATGGGCCTTCTGAATATGCTTTCAGCTCGGACATCAAGATCTGGTTTCGGCTGCACCAACATTTCGTTGTTGGGTTTCAAATTTTAGATGAACAGGTTCAGCTTTAAAAAGAAAGAGTCCTGGCCACCCTAGAAGTGTAACAAGACTGGAAGATGTGGCAGCTGCGACAGCTTCCATACAGCAGTCTTCCAAGCAATCTGCACGTAAACACGTAGCTGCATTAAACATGTCTGATCGTAGTCTCTGCAGACTTTTACACAGCTTGCTCCACATGCATCCCTACAAAATGATGGTCGTTCAGGAGTTGAATGATAGGGACTATCTAATCTGTAAAACTTTGTGTCAGTATATTCTGCAGAGCATTTCCCCAATAGTGGTACTGATCTCCAGTGACGAAGTCCATTTTCATTTATCGAGGATGGTCAACAAACAGAACTTTAGATACTGGTCTGACAGTAATCCTTGATAACTCCACTCCATAGTCCGAAAGTTACGGTTTGGTGTGCCTTAGGTGATTTCAATGTGTGGGGTCCTTATTTCTTTGAAGAGGGCAGTATTACAGTGACAATAACATCATAGCACTATTGTAAATTGCTTGAGAATTTTCTCCATCCATTAGTTAATGGTTTACTCAACGATCATGATCCGGAAGATGTATGGTTTCAGCAAGATGGTGCCACATCGCATACCTTTAGAAGGTCACTTGGAATTCTCAGAAACTTGTTTCCGGGCCATCTTGTCTCTTTATGGGGTGATATTGGTTGGCTACTGCATTCGCTGGATTTGGCCCCATGTGAGTTTTTTCTGTGGGGTTATCTCAAATCAAAAGTGTACCAACACCAACCAACAAATTTTCAAGAACTTGAGGCAGCAATTAGGCAAGAAATCATGGCGATTCTGATGGACATGGTCCACAGATCAATGCAAAATTTCCAAAAGAGATTTCAAAACTGCATCAACATTGACGATCACCGTTTAACTGATGTACTTTTCAAAACATAATGAATGACAATGGGATACTGTGTACTTATCAGGTATAAAAGATTTCTTTCTCTATCTTGCTTTGTATTTTTTTTATTGTTGTTCCAAATCAGAACGTTCTTTCTGCCACGCCCTGTACATAGAAAAGCTAGTCAAATAGGAAAAAAGGGAGAAATGACAAGTTTTTTAACTTGTTGTCACTCATGTACGATAAAATCAGCATCAATGACTTCTTAAATCATTAGTGTAGAAATCTGAATTTCTTGAAAAATCTGAAAAATTTCTAATCACCTAACTTTTTGAGTATTTCAATATGTTTATTACACTTTTTTCCCCACAAAGACTCATTTTTTTTATTTATTTATTTAATAGATATGGCCAAATCGGCACTGTAGTGCGAGTGACCTATTAATTAGATTTTTTAAACTTACCACCAATGCTGTAACAAAAAAAAGCTGTCCCAATGGTGCAGGCTTTTTTTTTTAATAATCGCTTTGTTTTAAAATGAATAATTTAAATAATTCCCAAGTCAAACTTATTTTTTTATTTTCCTTCTATTGGTAGTTAGATCATTAGTTATTATTACTGTATAGATTTCATAATTATAAATATGCATTATTTCTAAAATTTCAACAAACAATCTTTAATTATCTATTAAATTGAAAGAAAGGTTAAATCAATGTCTTGTTGCCATGATAATGTGTGACAGTTGCATAGAATCATGATGATGATGATAATCTAGGATCCTTTTCATTTGAAGTTTAAGACTATTTATAAAAAATTAATTTTTTGAGTCTTTTCTTATCCTTTTTCATAATATTACAGAAGTAAGTCTTTCAGTTTGAAGATAAAACTTCATTAAATGACCAATAATAATTATTAAAAAATTCACACAAAGTTAAAATTGATCAAATGCTGACCTTTTATTTGAGTATTCGTCACTTTTTACATTAAAAACAATTATAAAAATTTCTCACAATAACCATCACTTTCCCAATATGTTTTTGTGATCTGCATTGTATGTTTCATATTGTCTTTTTAGTTTTTTTCTTGACACCTGTTCAACTGCTTGTTACCACAACTTTTTGATGTTTGCTTCCATAAACAGAACCTTGTGTCTTGCAACATAAGATTTTATAAGAATTAATTTGGGCAAATAGCCCAAATTAATTTGATATGGTAAAGTTTACAATGGTAAGGGTCTTACAGCGGTATGCCCTTTTTCTGCAGCCAGTTTGTCAATTAAATATCTTTTGCTGTGATTTACCTCCTTCACTTTAGAAAGTAGTTCTGCCTTAAGGTAGCTTTTGTCACACTAAACTCCATGATTTAAAAGCCAGATGATTTCCAGTGGATGATTTCAAATTTCCTGCTAGCCGTCGTTGGAGCCTTGTTGACTTGAACAGAGTGATAGGGCACATTGTCCATTACAATTAAGGCACTTTGAGGAATTTCGAAATTATTGAGAATTTGTGTTACAAACCACCGAGAAAAATTTTCAACATTCATTTCATTGTGATAATTGCCTAATTTTGTCTTTGTAACAAATATTAAATCTGTTCCCTTGATAAAACTGCACTTTGACCCCACATGAACATTCACTTTCCTTTGGAAATGGATACAGACCAGCCAGTTGGATCATCAATTCACATTTTTGAGCTAGTATGATTGGTTAATATCTATGTTTCCTCCAGGAAAATGACTGGTTGAGGGTTTTCAGATTTCTCATTTTTCATGAACTGGTGAATATAATTTCTCCAAGCAGCCATAATGTGAGACTTTTCAAGAAGAAAGTGCTACCAACATGCTTCTTCCATTTGAAACCTAACTGCTTCAAAATGGTCTGAAGGGAAGTAGGGCCACCGTCAAAATCACTTTTTCGTTTAACTTCTTGAAAGATGGAATTTACAGTTAGCAGAGGCAGTTTTTTTACTTGCATAAAGTTCAATTACCATTCTCTTGATAACTGATAAATCAAAATTCATCCAGATCATTTACAGCAACATTTCTAGATCTTTTTTTCTCAGGAGTTCTCAGCCTTTCCTGATTTGCATCTTCTCTCAAAATTTGTTTTATTGTTTTTCAGAAATTCCAGTGGCACTTTCTGTTCTTCTGTTCACTTTATTTAAATCCATTACAGACTTTTGATTTTTTTCTGGGCAGTAAAAAAATTTGTACCCATTGCAAACCACTTTGACTTGGGATTGAATAGTTTTTCCTTTTTAAAATTTTCACTCATAACTGCACTGTACACTGGTTTAAAAATATATAAAATACACTTCAGCTAAATGAAAAATCCTTGGAGCTCACAATCCACATCCACTTGACCACCACCACCTAGATATATATCCAGGTGATGGAGAGTTGACCCCTTTTCAAGACTAAACGAAGCCCGAGGGAGTACATGTGCATTCGTAAACAATTCTTATCACCCCTTTAAGACACAAAAATGAACCAACACAAGAGCCAGCTCTGGTTGTGCTGACAATACATATAAGTATATGTAAGTTTGAGGGAGATATCACAAAAAATACATCAATGTACATTGTGGGAAAGTTGAGGTATTGTTTATATGGACCATTTTAATGTACATAGTAATGTAGTGGCATACAAATCTGCCCTTATAAACCTACTTACTAGTCATGTGAATAAACTATCAGTTTCTCCAATGTTGGGTTCACAAATTGTTGTACTGTGCATGTAATTAAAGGGATGTGATTTGTTAAAAAGTATAGTACATCATTGTACACAACAAGGAGAGAGAATCAAAAGTGGCTCAAAAAATATGCACATAATGGCCCTTCATAACGTAATTAATGATAGTAATGAAAAAATAAATTAATATGTCCTATCTGTAGATCTATATTTTGGTGTTATAATAATATAAAACAACATTCAAATTATATTACTTACAATTAGAGGAATTGTAAAATCAGGTTTATTTCATACAAAACTTATTGCTGTCAGTTTGATTTTGATGTGTTAAGATATAAGATAATTGCATCCACACTGAATGATTGCACTTCTGAATAAAATACATTTTTTCATACCAAATTTGTTAGTATTTAAGAAGACACAAGATTTCTAAAATTTATTGATTTATGGAACAGTTTTTTCTTAGAAAAGTTTGTGTCTTTTTTATTTAAAAAACATTATGTTGGCTAATAACATGTAATTTTATGTTATGCCTCTTATAACTATTTTTTACTGAAGACCAAGACCATAAAATCAACTTTATTATAAACTTTTAATGCTATGCATTTCAGATGCTACATATCCCTCTTTACACTAAAAAATTGTTTTAAAAAAGTACACAATTACAAATGAATAAGGTAAATTATACAATTAACACCATCACCTACCTTTCTACAATGAAGTAAATTTACAATTATTAAAACAATATGCAATGTATTTTAAATAAAAGACAGAAAGTTTTCTAAGATACAAGATTAATATGTTCCACTGGGATTAATTTATTAAGATAAATACAAAAAATTTAATGAAAAAGCTTTCTTTTATTATTATTTATATGTTCATTAATTTTTATGTCAAAATGATTAATTAGATAAGTGTGATAAACATTTATTCAAAAACAGTGCAAGTCTGACAGAATAGTTATGCATCACATTTCAAATAACCTCTAAATGAAGATCATAGGCATAATATGATTGTTTTTTATGTAACTTTGTTTCTTTGTGAAATAGACTTTTTTTTTTTACAAATATTTTACAAATTATTGTAAAAACTATTTAAAAATTGTTTTAAAGGCATCATTACGCCATATATATGTACTACTGTACTCCATATTAACTAAATGTTGTATAACAAATGGAAATTTTCTTAGTGATCGATAAGCTTGTAATTTAGTTTAAGAATTAGCATTATTATTATTCTAAGGAGCAAATTTATGAGATTATGATAATTTTAATTTATTCAATAATTTTTTGTGTGATCTTTTTGTATAATTAGAAAAGTTTAAAAAACTTGTCACCATCCTTGTAAATAAATAAATAAATAAAAGTTGGCTTCCTGAAATTACAAATTTCAAACAAATTGTATGGAATACTGATGATTAATATTTTGTAGGGCCACTTTTTGCTCTAATTACTTTGTGGTATTATAAAAATAAGTTTTTTATATAGTTCTGGATTAACCTCTGACTATGATTCTTTGACTGTCTTCATTAATTCTTCTATGGTTGAAGCTCTTTTTTTAAACACCATTTTCTTCAGAATATTCCAAACATTTTCAATTGGAGATATATCTGGACTGTTGGCAGGTCATTCTAAATGCTATATATTATGTTTTTAAAACCATTGCTTAATTTGTCTAGCTCTATGACATGATGTGTTGTTGTTCTGTTAGATGAAATCATCACCAAAATGATCTTTGGATGTTTTAATGACCAAAGATTCTAATAACTCCAAATAACCATCAGCATTCAATGTACTATTAAGGATTGCCTTCTCATCAACAGTTTACAGTTCTCTTTTACAGGTTATACATTACACTTTTAGGAAATTTTATTGATGAATTTAAATGATCGGAATGAAATTTTTTATCTGATCTTCTGTGTACTGATCTACTACCTCATCACCATAGTCAATACATATTTTTGATTCACCTGTGAATATAAGTCATTGCCACTCATTAACAGTCCAGTCTTTGACTTTTGGACTATTTCAAACCATCTTGTTTTTGTTTTTTTTTCTTTTGTCTTATAAAGCTTTAGTTTTAATGGAAACCTTTTTCTGCTAGCTTCCTCCCTACTGTCATATCCAATACATTAATATTTGTCTCATTAACACCTATTGAAAATGTTTGAAATATTCTGAAGAAAATGGTGTCTAAAAAAAGAGCTACAATCATAGAAGAATTAAAGAAGACAGTCAAAGAATCATGGTCAGAGATTGATCCAGAACTATGTAAAAAACTTTATTTCTATAATACCACAAAGAGTTATGGCTGTAATTAGAGCCCTACAAAATATTAATCATAAGTATTCCATTCTTTTGTTCAACTCTTTGAAATGCTGTAACTCTGTAATTTAAGCAATATCTTTACAACATTTGGTGCATAAATCCTTTAGTATGTCTACAACATTTGCCCATTGTTAAAAGTTCAATAATATTTTTGTGAATTTGATTATTTCAGGATAAAAATAATTTTCCCACAACAATTACAAAATATTCCATACTTTTGTTCAGGGATTGTAGTAGTACTTTATCATTTTGTATCATGATAATGTACTACTACAATTTTTGCTAGCAAGTTAGACATTATAAAGCTAAAAAATAGTGTGCAAGTGGCTTATGAAATAACTGAAAACTTTATTGATAGCATTAGGATAGTTATGAACCAATGTGATAAATGTTTAGAGAATCAAGAGGGTACAGTACAATTGAAAATATTTTAATTTAATAAAAACAAATAGGCTTTATTTTTGATTTAACTTTGCATATTAATGTTTTAAAATAAAATAAATTTAATAATAATAATCATAAAATTTAGTATAATATATTCATTTTTAGATGAAAAAGTTTACAATGGAAATACAGATGAGGTAGATCATCAAACCTGGGATGAGAAATGTTCAGCAAGTGATAAATGTGATTCTGCTACATCAAGTAGAAATGAAGAAATGGAGTGTGAAAATGTAACATATTTTGGTAATGTTATAAAATTTTTATTATATTTAAGTTTTAAAGAATTTTTCAAACTTCATATTTTTTTCTGTTTAGCAACAGATAAATTTGCCCTCTTAATTGGCATCAATAAATATGAACACTTTACCAATTTAAATCAGGCAACTCAAGATGTCTGCGACTTATCAAAATTATTGAAAACCATTGGTTTTAAAACATTCTTATTTCAAAATCTGACCCGAAAAGAAATTATAGAAGCTGTTAATTTATTTTGTACTTTTTTAAGACCTGGCACCTATAGTATGTATGTTGCATATAAAAACAAATTATAACAAAATGCATTAATTCAATTTTTAATTTTGTGCTTAACTAATTTCAGGTTTATTTTATTTTGCTGGACATGGCTTTGAACAGCCCAAACAATGTTATTTATTGCCAAAAGATGCTAAAATGGCTCTACCAAAAGAAAGTATAAATGTTGATTTTGTTGTGAAATGCCTGCAAGAACGTACTACAGCTATGAATTTAATTCTTTTTGATATTTGCCGTTCACTTCCAGAGTAAGAAAATTAGATACAAACTTATTAAATTAAAATTACTACACAAATTAAATTTATAAAAAAAATTAAATAATTAAATTAAATTAAAATTAAAAAATTAAATTAAATTAAAATTAAATAAAAAAAACTACACAAATTAAATTAGTGTTTTTCAAGCTTTTTCTCATAGCAAATCAGTAAAATTATGGATAATTTAAGTAGACCAAGTAATTACATGCAATTATGAATTATGCTTATTTATTGAGCTTATACAGTAA
This sequence comes from Centruroides sculpturatus, assembly GCF_000671375.1. NCBI lineage: Eukaryota > Metazoa > Arthropoda > Arachnida > Scorpiones > Buthidae > Centruroides > Centruroides sculpturatus. Next base: position 218,690 of record NW_019385293.1, on the reverse strand, counting down.
GACCACGCTTAATGCAGAGGATGTGTTCTTAGACGACAAAGTGCTAAATGAGGTCATTTTTAACATAGAATAAATAGGGAAAGGGGAACACGCAACCAAAAATAACAGATTTTACTTTAAGTTATTTTTATATTAATTTGCATAATAATATACGTTAAATAACAAACATATGCACACAGAAATGTAAAGTTCATTTATTGTGATGAAGGTCCTGGATTTTCTGAAATTCTTTTCTTTTTTCTTTTTGCAATAAAGTAGTGTAGTTTCACTTGTCGCTTTTTTCCCCTTTCCTTAAGCAAATGTTGGTAGCCAGGAGATCACATCCAAAATGCCTTGTTTTGCTTTTTCACTCCTTTCAAAAGCTGGATCATTCGCTACAGTTTGATCAACAATTTCGGTTATCATTACCAAACTTTTACTAAGGAAATCTGTAGCAAGTTCTTTGGGTTCTTTATTTTCATAATCACTATTTTCCAGTTGTACATGAATTCCTTGCTCTTCCAGTTCTTGAAGGTTGTCATTCGTAAGGCTCTCACCAGAAACCTACAGTAACTTCTCAATATCCTGCTCATCTACATCTCCTATTCCTGCCGTATTGATTAAGTTGACAGTTTGGTGAACGATAGGCTCTTCTCGTTGAGAATTCTTGGATACCTTCAGCATAATGTCTTCCAAACTCTGTTTGTGCATTTATCAGTTAATTCTTGCCAAGCAAAGTCAATATTACCTATGACATCCATAATGTTATATTTTTTTCCAAAATTGCATAAAACAAACATAGATTTAAGGGAAATACAGTGCTATGATGAATTGTCACCTTTTGCTGATTGGTTGGTGTTCATAAATAATTGTATTATGTACGAATCAATGAAATGCCACTTTTTTTTTAGGATGTCAAGCAGACTGCATTATATCGAATCAGCGTTACTCAAGGCAGCATTAAGCAGCATCTTACTGTTTATGCTAATCTAGAGTTATTGTACATAACAAAGTATGTACAGTAACTCTAGCTTACTATTTAAATGTCACCCATAATCAACTACTAGTTTCAATACAAATATTTTTTCTAGACCGGTGAAATTTTTTCACAGATTGGCAGTTGAAAAACACTGATCTAAATGATTGCATGGTATTATATACACTACCTTATTAAAAGTATCTGGTCATCTACTTGTTTACTATGTATTAAATATAACTGTGCTAACCGAGGGGGCTGAAGTGGAGAGCTTCTCCCCACTTACCGGCTTGGCTGTCAGGAAATGGCTATAGGAGGGCAAAAGCAGTGGGAGGCATAATGAAGTCGTGATGAGGTGTCGGTAATACATAGTAAGGGTCATTAAATTTAGGAACAACACATTTAATATAAACATAAGAATGTTACAAATACATTAGGGTACATCTTAATTCTAAACAAAAGTGAATATATAATAATAATAATTTTGCGTCGCGACAATATCGGACAACCGATGTTCGTTTATCCCTTAAGTAGGACCGTCGAAGGTCCTCGACTCAAATAATTCTAAGACCTATCAAAAGGTACAGAGCAAATATTTTCTAAGTCCCGAATAAGTCGAGAGACGAATAAATTCTAAGTTCCGAGTATACCGAGAGACAATAATTTCTAAGTCCCGAGTATACTGAGAGAGAGTGAAGTAAAAACAATCTAAGTATTTACCTCTTTAGGTCGGCGATCAGAAACCGTGAAGTCCTTTCAGAGGAGACACTTGTAGTCTTCTTTCTCCGATGATCGCGCCTCGAGACCTCCGATCATTCCCCTTTTATACTTTTTTAGCGTGGGAAATCTCGGGGACTTCGTTGACGTAATATGTCACTTCTCCCGATTTATGACAGTCTCCCCCGTCATGGGTGACGACAATGCAGACATTGCTTGACCAATTAATGTTAAATTCGTCATCACCTGGGGAGATGACTGACCATTTTAGGTAATGTTTCTCACCGTAAGGGTGACCCTTGTAGGTGACCTCTTGTCTACTCTCCATGCAGGAACACCCGTCAACCGGCCACCCCCAGGCGCCCGGCCGAGGAGCTAACACTGATGAAAACTCTCCGGACAGCCAAGAAAACAAATAAGCGCTCGGGGGAGAGGGGAGTTCTTCTGCAGTCGCCTCGGACGACTTCGTCCTAGGGATGACCTTCTTGATGGACGAATTACGCAGTTCATTATCCGGGGTTTATTCCTTGGGTAACAAGGTGAGAACGGGAGAAATAACGGAAATAATGATGAAAGAAATATAACTTGTTACGTATTTAATTAAAATTCTCATACGATAGTCAGATTTTCACATAACACATTAATTATTCTAATACACATGGGTATTCCTTGTGTTAGAATAATTAATTCCATAGAATAATTCCATCCTTTCTTGCTATTGCAGCCTATACTCTTCTTAGATTTTCACTAAATATTTCAGTTGGCATTGTTTTCCATTTCATCTTCTATGAGAGCATTAGTGAAGTTGAATCAATTTATAATTCATTCTAAAGATTAAGTGGGATTTAGGTCAGGATCTTGTGAAGACCAATTCATTTCTTCTATATTCATCTCTTGGCCTGAGCTGCACAGCAAAATGCTTAAAATGTTTATGGGTTTTGTAGATAGATGTTATGTGAAAATTACTTTATATAGACACAAAATTTGAGGATGTTGTCTGCAATAGGCATATCTTTCATCTGTAATAATACCAATTTTGGAATAATCTTAATTTTGCAACAGCTTAGCAATTGCAATCAGTTTAGACCAGTGTTTTTCAATCTTCTTCTCATTGTGGACCAGTATAAATTATTTATACAATTCCTTTGTCTTTTTTCACTTGAACCTGATTGATTACAGAGAGCTATGTATGATTGTAAAGAAACTAGCAAATGACTTTTCAAGCACAATGAAATTGATACTAAGAAGAGTTTGCTATTTGTAAAATAATATTAATACAAAGTGTATTTGCTTTGGCTGATTTACTTTTAGCATATTTTTCATGATTGTTTTAGAAAAGTATGCTTCAGGACAAAAAAGTCAAGAAATTTCTTCACAAAAACAAAGATGTTGGTAATAAAATGAAGCTGTCATTTACAATACAGTAGAGCATTGATTATCCGACCCCCGATTAACCGTCACCTTGGTTAACTGACCGCGTTCTAGTCGGCAAAATTCAAATGTCCGCTAGTGATGTGGCGCTACAATATTTGGCTATGTCTTGGCTACTTTAATATTATTTTTGTGTATTTTAGCTGGCAACACTGATCGACCATGAAAGGGAGCCAGTATTTAAACGAGGTAAACGAGGCTTAATTTTCTAATTTTTAACGATACAATAGCGATGATTATTATTTTTAAGAAAAATTTGATAGACTTAACATGGAGGAAAATTCAATGTGAAGTAGGTTAATAGCGATATACTAATATACTAATTACATGGGATGTAATAATATACTACACTAATAATGGATTTTTCCATACTTTTCGGTTATCCGATTTTTCAATTATCCAACCAACCCCAGTCCCCAATTGAGTCGGATAATCGATGCTCTACTGTATATTAGTACTGCACTAAAAATGTTTATTTTACTCTGACTGGCTGATTTATTTTTTAGTTTGACATCATTTAAAAGCAGGGTTTCTCATTTTCCATATTGGGAATTTGGCTGAGTCACGTCTGAAATTCCCTGTAATTTAAGAATATGTTCTGACAAGTAGTGCTCATTTGGCTGACTCTCATTTTCATGATTTTTATGCATTGTTTTAGAGCTCACTGATGCCATATATAGAATATAATTTCAGCAGTAGAGGGGGCAATTACAAGAATCTGTAAGTTATTGCATGTAAAAATTAATGATTATTATTTTATTTACTATTGAACACAAGACTGTGTTATTATTAAAACACTTGGCGTTTATCCACTTTATTCAGTTGATCTTTATCTCACCTTGTATCCTTGCGCTGTATGTAGTATCCATTTGTTGAACTGTATATGTTATTTTCTTTCTATAGATGGAAGTCGCCGTTTCTATAACTAAACTTGTAGTTGATTCGTTTTTTGAAACCGTGTTTTCGTATTTATTTACTATTGAACACAAGACTGTGTTATTATTAAAACACTTGGCATTTATCCACTTTATTCAGTTGATCTTTATCTCACCTTGTATCCTTGCGCTGTATGTAGTATCCATTTGTTGAACTGTATACGTTATTTTCTTTCTATAGATGTTTTAATAATAACACAGTCTTGTGTTCAATAGTAAATAAATACGAAAACACGGTTTCAAAAAACGGATTATTATTTTATATTATTTTACATCTATCTATAATTATCTTTTATTATAAATATTTAGTAATATATTTATTTATTTATTTATTAATAATTAATAATAAAGATAATTTTTGGCTGCAAGAGGACCAGAAGAAAAGAGCCCCAAAAAGCTAAATACTTCAAAAAGAAAACTCGAATGCACTGAGCATTGATTTTTTTCCACATTCAGGGCATTTATCACTAAAGCATAAATTTTCTCTTGAAGCATGATGGACTACTATTTACAAGAAAGTAGAGATTGAAGAATTCAGAAGAGTAGAGATTTCAGGAAATTTAAGAAGAGTAGCTAATATTTTTACAAATTAAGTAACTATTCTGTCTGCCAGAACATAATTGTTGTGCAATAATAAATTTTAAATAACAGTCTTGTTAGATCATTACTTCTGATTGAATAATAGTATGTCAAGTAGTCATCACAGAAAGTTTTTAAAAAATTTGTTGTGAAAGTGACATGATGTGGCTATTTTATTATTTTTTTAATTAAATAAAATAACTTTAATTTGATAATTTGAAACAAAAAAATAACTTTAAAATTAGGCTATTTGCCAAAATATTTAAAAATACAACTGAAGATAAATGATATCACTGAGCTGAAATTTTAAAAACACCCGTTTTTAATAGATAATAATAGATAATAGCTAATATTTCCACAAAATAAGTAGTCCATATTTTCTATCAGAACATAAAAAGAATGTAATCAAAATTTCATTTGGATTGGACAAAAATAGCAGGAGTTTTAGGGAATTTGCATGCATGAAAACACAAACAAACACAAGCACGACAGCTTCTTTTATTATTAATACTGTATTTTCACATTTAAAATTTTTGAAAATCATAAAGAATTTATTTTCTTTCTTAATATTACTGAGAAGATCAAGAATAAAAAATATAGAAAATATTTTTTAATATAATCTCTACTAAAGTTTATTTTGTATCTTGAAAATGAATTATAATGCATTTGCAGTTACTATTAAAGAAAAGAAGATTGTTATATTAATTTACGTAATAACAGTATTTAATGTTTAATTTAATACCAATAATTCTCTAATTTATTTTTGTATATTATAATGTATAATCTTTTTAGATAATTCTTAACATAATTCATATTGTTAATCTTTTTATCAGACATATTTAATATATTTTTAGTGAATATTTAGAAGGAAAATCAAATCTTGGAAGAGTGTTTAATCCACAACCTTCAAGGAATACTGTTATTGGATATGCAACGTAAGTGTTATTTAGTGGTAATAATTGTATATTTTTACAATTTAATAATTTTGTCTTTAAAATTTTATATAGGTCGTATGCTTGTTCTTGCATTGAAATTAAAAACAGAAGTAGTATATATGTACAGTATCTTAAAAAATACATTACAAAGCCTTTATCAGTTTGGGAAATGTTAAGAAAAGTAAATAGAGGTGAGATTTTTTTACACTAAATATTTTCAATTAAAACATTTATTTTAATCATTATATTTCATTGATTACATTAAATTTTCACATCATTATATATAAATATCAGTATACTTTAAACAAAGAAATTCATATAACATACTACTTTTTCCTTGAAAGTTCAGTTAAAATTAATTAATTTCTTAAAAAATTATTATTTTCATGTGGCAAACATTTGATTTGAAAATAAATTAAATGTTTGTCACAAACTTTCAGTTTACTTTTTATACAGTACCTATGATCAGTGTGAGAAAGTTACTTCTTCAGAAAGAAAAGATTAAACATTTTCTACAAAGAAATATTTAACTATAATTAAAATAAATTTATTCCTATATGATTTGTAATGAAATTAATTTCTGTTTATAATACACTTTTCTCTAATTCATACACATTTACTTTAGTTTTTAAGGAAAATTCCTAATTGTTTATTATAGTTAATTCTCAAGTAACCCAATAGTTAGATTCCTATAAAATCTTGTGTAAAACCATGTTATACAGGTCTAAGAACCAAAGGGGATTGCTAAAGTTAATAAAAGTAAAATGGGGATGCTTTTGTTAAAAATAGCAATAATATTAACAAATATCAGATAATGTACAGTACATTCAGTTAATTTTCTTCTGTTTCATTGCTGCTAATAAGAATCAAACAAGAGTATTTCCTCTGCTGTAGAATATCTGCTCCTCCTAGATTTGCTTTTGTTTAATAGTTCTCTTTAAATTTCATGCTATGGAGTGGAGCACTTTTTTTTTCTTTTGTCAAAGTTCAAAAAGTAAGATTCTAATTACTTCGCTAAGTAATATATCTTCCATATGCTTTTTAATATAAAATTTAGAAACATAGTTTTCACCTGTGCCATCATCCTGTGAATTGATTTGATTTACCTCCAGTGCCATTTTTACCAAATCTGTTTGTCATTTTCATTTCTCCCAGTAACTCTTGATTATCTTCAAATTCTTCTTATAACTTAACTAGTTCAACTATTATTCTGATTACATTTTCTGCCAGGTTAACCATATTTTCTAAATAAATTGACTCTGACCATACAATTTTCCATTTACAGTTAATGACTACAGTGGTACCTCAGGATATGAAATTAATCTGTTCCGAAACTGAGATCGTATCATGAAAATGTCATAAGATGAATCATTTTTCCCATATGATTACATGTAAAACCAAATAATTCGTTCCAACACAAAAAACGCACTCAAATTAAAGCTAAGTAGTACATTAAAAAAAATAACTATAGTAAGGAAAACACTGAAAAATGCATTTTGTAGTTGTAAATGTATAAATAACCATAATAGAATAATAATTGATTTAAAAAAATGTAGTTTTATTTGCACTTTACCTTTGAGGATAGACAACAGTGGAGGTGTAAACTGGTGGCAAAGGAGAGGGGAGAAGGGAAATAATACTGAAACTTAACTTACATAACATAATGTAACAATAACTTAAAAATAACTTAACACTAATTTTTTTATCTTTTGTGTTTTATATATATTTTTAAAAGTTTTTATTCACTGCTTTTTGCTTTCTTTCCTTCACTTCCACCAGCACTTTCATTGATAGAGGTCGCTTGGTAAAATATCTATCCAAAGAGGTTTGGCTTTTCCTACTTTTTAAAATGTTTCTGAAATGACTTAGGCAAATGTCATTACTCTGAGCAGCAATATGGCCAGTGTGAACCTTTTTGGGATGTTTCTTTTCAATAAAATCAGTCACTTTCTGATAATACTTTAAGATTTCCTTTATCGAGCGAGATCCTTCCATGACAAAGCAAACACGTGGACTGAGACCAACGAACAGAAGTGAATAAAAAATGGTGCTGTGAACTAATGTAATGTCATATGGTGAGTTTTTGTTCATATCATGAAGCAAAAATATGTTCGAATTTCATGTCGTATCCTGAAAATTTCATATGCTGGGGCATTCATATCCTGAGATACCACTGTACTTGGAAAGTCTGTAACAGTCATAGATAACTATCACAAATTTTAAATATGAAATTTATAACATGTATAAAATAGCTGTCTAGATGCTTTTAAATTCCAGTATATAAAAGATAATATAAGAAAATCATAAAAGCATATATAAATGTTATATATTTAATTGCTTTTTAGTCTTTGATAGACTGCATTGTCACAAAGTTATGCTTCAGCACCACTTGACTGAAGGGTCAACATTGCTTTGGCAATGACTACGTAAGGATAAAAGACACCGCACAGCAAGTAGGGATGTTTATGTTTGCTGTCAGGGTTGTTGTTGTGAGATCGTGTGCACGGGTTCAGAATGGGGAGATCTGAAAGATGGTGCACCAGAAGTGAATCATTCAGAGGCCAAGTTAACAATTAATAACGGTTTAATTTCAAAAAAAAAGAAAAACATGATACAATTTACAATTTAGTAAGATCCCTTAAATTTAATGTCTATATATGTAAGTGGTCACGAGAGAGACAGAGTTCACATGATATTCTTGTGGCAATAAATACCTGTAGTTTGAAGGATCTGTTTGTAGACCTGATGCAGGAGAGGATTCAGTTGTCCCTTATGAAGACGGAATAAATGAGGAGGTTGCATGTTAGAAGAGTTCTTGATAATGTTTCAGGTCAGAGTTGAACATATATCAGGTCAGGTCAGAGTTGAACATATGTTTTGGAGGCACAAAGTTAATGGTATTGGTCGAAGAATTGGTGGCAACTTCCATTATAGGACCGGGTGATGACTGTAACCATCAGAAGAACAGGTGGTGACCTTTTCTCCTGGAGGGATTGACAATGACTGCCCCCCTTGGGTCATCACTTCTGATGATAAAATGGTAATGCACGGCCAGGAGGTCAATGGATCACAGGGAAAGCATTGGTTTTCGCCGCTAAGAACATATAAACTGAAGTTCTCAGGTGGTAAAGTACAATATATAAATTTAATCAAAATATAGATGATGAAATAGTGTTAAATGTTTTTTGTTGAAATCCAGATTCTCACAGCTTCTTCGGCATCCATAAATCACGCAAACCAATCTTCAATTTTTTAGCAATAGATCTTATTGACTCACCAGCTTCATTTAAAACACTTATTTCCATATTTTCAAAAAGATAAAATATTTTGCCCTTTCCAAATTAACAATGCCTTTTTATACAAGCAAATGACAACTTTTAGTTGATATATCAATAGTTAATAGCTTTCACAGATATGTAGTAAAACATGTATGAATAAAATGAAAAATTATAAAAGAATACTCTAAATTTTTAACTTATAATATTGAACACTAAAAAATCCTTATGAATAATTAGCCTCTTAATTTATTGTAAGAATTTCATTTATCGTTTAGTTTATCATTATCCTTTCTATAGTCAGATATTCTGAATTCATTCTAATTAAAGTATATTTGCCTTATTTCTTTAAAAATATTTGCTCTAAATGCTTCATTATCATTTAGCTTTATTAGTTAGGTCTTTTAATTCATATAATATCCACATCTAAAAACTTTAATTATTATTAAAATGTAATAGGAGCCCTGCCATACATGGACTCCCACAGGCAGTGTCAGGCTTACATTTTGTTTTTTCAGATTGAGAATAATGTATCGGTTTTAAGAAGAAGTTCAAATAATAATGTTTAATAATGTCAACTTAGATGTGGATTGATGCACAAAATGACTGGAAAGGCATATATGTAGGTGAGGCACATGTAATATGCAATGGATGATTTTGGAAAAAATCACAATGGTAGATGAATATATCTGCAATGTGCAAGGATTTTTTTTGCAGTTTTTAAAGACATACTTGGTAAGCTTAGACAAAGGAAAAACTGACAAATTTGTAATTTAAGTTAATTCACATGAAATTACTGTTTTATTTCATACATTTTTGCTGAAACTTTTTTGTTCATAATTCTCTAAAATCAAAATATATCCTGCAATTAGAATAGACAGTATTTGTATCTTGTTTTATGTGTAATTTTTGATGAATATATATCTTACTATTAGTTGAAAAATTATTATAACAACTAAAATTTCTCATTTTTTAATGTCAGGATAAATTTTTAAAATATTCCACAGTCCCATTTGGGCAATAAGAATAACATATTTAATTATCTAAATCTATACAAACTAGTACAAATCAAAATGCTACAGAAAGGGAATACTCTAAAATTATTTCTATATCATGACAAGATCTTCTGTCGTCGCTAAGTCATCTAAAGTTTGGCCTCTATAAGGCATAATATTGTCTAAGTTCAACTAGCCTAAGCTCAGTTTATAACAGAGCGAGCGAGAGTGACGAGAAAGAGAGAGGGTCAAAATTTGGTTGTGTGTTACCTCACGGGTTCCGCTTTCCTAGTATGGGTTGTTGTGGGAATGCACCTGGATCAGCAGTCCTCTCCTTTCAATCAGGTCAGGTAAATCGAGAGACAGACAGTGATTATGGTGGAAAGGCAAGTGTGACGATGGACAGAATGGCAGTATGGGTCTGGTGTCCCTTGATGTCTGCCTGGAGGACTGCGTCCAAGCCCTTTTTATACCTGTTCCGGAGGGGCTGACTAATACAAAATCTGATGCAACCTCATCTAAGGTTGACTTGTGTCCAGGATGTGTGTATGTTACTTGTCAAAACTCGAAACTTTTCTATAGATTTATTACTTCTTCTATCCAGTATTGTCACTTCTTCCATCTCATAAATTTGATAACAATTGTCAAACTAACGGAATTAATTGCTGAAAGTGACTAAGGTCAGAGTTAGTCTTGCACCTTAGTAACAATCATTACTAAAGTGCAAGACTAAGGTGACCTTATATGGCCAGCATTTTCGTTCATAACATCGTACAACATAGGAAATGTGTGGGTTGTGTTTTCTCATTGTTCACATCAAACGGAATAGAGGGGGGTTTGATCGGTTCGGTCTACCCTTATCGGTAACCTTTTTGTTACCCTCTATCATGTAACAAGTTAAGGTTATTGTTAATTGGTTGGTTATTTGTAAATCGTAATGAAGGTGGAAATGAATAATCCCCGGGTGTGAGGGGAAAACTTTATCTGTCGTCCTAAATGTTTTTGAAAGCCTAGAAAGTCACCTTTCGAAGTGGCACAGAATATTGATGGGTCAAAAGGTCTAACTTCGACCCCAAAAAAAACAAAACTGGAGGAAGAAGAGAAATAATGATAAATAATAAAAATTTTGTTTTCAGTTTAAAACTCAAAAAATAGCCTACATCCTCACACAAATCTGTGCTATATGAAACAAAGGACTAAAACAAAACATGGGGTTAGGTTCCAAAAGTTAACAAAAGCATATTTCTCTTATTAATAAAAAAGAATAGTATGTTTATTAAAGCAAGCAATAATTCATTTACAATCACAATTAAAAGTACTGTACTGTACATTTAACTAAAGTATCGAAATCATCTGAGCTTTTTTGTCAATCTTGATCAGAAATATCAGCAACAACAACATTTTTTTTTATGGATGACAAAAAAAAGTGTTATTAATCGAAAATTTGTTCTAGAGGATCGCATTTGTTTGGTCAAGTGCCAAGCAATTTTTTCCCAGAATTTGTATTCAAATACCAAGATACTGCTGTATCTTAGCCATCATTTTTATGAATGAAGTAATCATCTGTAGGTAAGTAATACCTATGGTTAAAAAAAAGTTTAATAAAAATTACCTAAAAAGGTTTGAATAAATTTTACTAAATATGAAGATTAATCTATAAAAGCAAAACTTAGTGACAGTCTAAAAGTCTGAAAGCAATGACGACACCTGGTTGATAATACAATTTTTTTCTTCCTTATCTTAGTTTTCATTAAAGTAAGCCTGATGAAAGGCACAAAACAAATGGATTTTAGAATATTGAATAACAAAATTTTCAATGGGAAAATTTGAGACAACATGCATTTTATTTTATTCAAGTAAGCATATCATATAATGAAATTTACACTTAAAAATTGTGAAATTTTGTATGGGGATTTTCCAAAACAGTGTTAGAGTGAAACCGAAAATCATGTTGTTCTGGGGATTTCCCCAATTTTCCAACCATGTTAGAGTAAAACAGTGTTGTATGGGGATACCTGTATAAATATATAAAATTTTAATCCCTGTAACAACTTGCAAATTTTCTCATGATAACTTGCAATTTATATATAACAAAATTATTCTACACTTTGTAATATTTAAATTCTCAAACAAATTTCATGTTTTACTGTGCATTAAAATTTTTTAAATATCAAATATATAATTTTTGTTAGTCACAGAATAGATGATTTGTAAAATTTTAATTGATAAATATGCCATTAATAGTGAAGAAAGCAAATATGATAATTATAAATACAAATCATAGTTCAAATTATTGATATCCAAGAAGTCATTTCTTTCATTTATACAGGGTCTTCCGAAAAGAGTGCTACCATTTTAAATTACAGTAACTATGTTAATTACTATCTGAGAAGTAAGCAATGTATTACGAATTGATAGCATAACTGTCGGAGCATTTTTATCTCCCATCTGCACTCAAATGTCTTGTTGTCTACTACCTCTAGGAAGTGCCGTAAACCAAAACAGCAACTCCACAACAGGTGTTTCGTGTTCTGTAGTTCACAAGGTTGAAATTAAACATCATTTCCCAACATGAGTAATCTGCAGGAGCTGCAGAATTGAGTTGCTGTGGGGGGATGACAATAGATATGCTGTAGTAAGCAGTAGTAAGTTTGAGTATTGGTTGGATGTGTGCTGTGTGACATGAGGTGCAAACAATGAGAAATTGGAAACTAACAGGCAAATGTGAAACTTTGGGAATGTTTTAATGTACATTGCAACCATTTTAAAATATTGTAATTTTCTTTTCTGGAAGACCCTGTATATAAAGGCTTATTTTCAATGCTATAATTTTAATATATTATTTTGCACTAATGGTAGGTCATTGTCTTACAGTAAAATTTAAATAATCAAGAAATATTTTTGTGGGTAGCCTGAGGTTGGATGAAGTCATACCTCTTTTCGATAGGCAACAGTTTGTTGAGAACTGCCCACTGATCAGTGGATGGCTTGTTTATGTTTTGCTATCCCGGAAAGTCTGGATTCTTTTGTCAGGTCAAGAGGAGGTGAGAGGGGTCGTCGGTAAGATGTTGGCAATATTCAAATTAAAGACACCAATTAACATCAAAACAAGAATTTATTAGACGATACCATAACTAACATAGCTACATTGAACTTATCTCGAGCATGTACACAGAAGTGGAAGTGCACTAAGAGAGAGTTTACATTAATTTCAGTCATACTTCTAGGAGTTTGATTACTGATGTACAGGTACGGGACGGAGTCGGACTTCTGTTTCTTTGGATTCCTATGAAGGACGACATTGAGGGACAGTAATGTCGGACGGCGATCAGCATGGATCCTCTGTGATCACGCACATTGAAGACTGTCTGCAATGCCAGGTTAGAGGATCAGCAGTGATGAAGTTTCTCAATCACGGATGGCAGCAATGGACCCCTTTTTCTCGTCATCACCCTTTTTTATACCTTTCGTCACATTACCGGTTTTCGACAATCGCCGATTTTTAGGATAAGTTCCTCATGATTNGAGAGAGAGTGAAGTAAAAACAATCTAAGTATTTACCTCTTTAGGTCGGCGATCAGAAACCGTGAAGTCCTTTCAGAGGAGACACTTGTAGTCTTCTTTCTCCGATGATCGCGCCTCGAGACCTCCGATCATTCCCCTTTTATACTTTTTTAGCGTGGGAAATCTCGGGGACTTCGTTGACGTAATATGTCACTTCTCCCGATTTATGACAGTCTCCCCCGTCATGGGTGACGACAATGCAGACATTGCTTGACCAATTAATGTTAAATTCGTCATCACCTGGGGAGATGACTGACCATTTTAGGTAATGTTTCTCACCGTAAGGGTGACCCTTGTAGGTGACCTCTTGTCTACTCTCCATGCAGGAACCTCCGTCAACCGGCCACCCCCAGGCGCCCGGCCGAGGAGCTAACACTGATGAAAACTCTCCGGACAGCCAAGAAAACAAATAAGCGCTCGGGGGAGAGGGGAGTTCTTCTGCGGTCGCCTCGGACGACTTCGTCCTAGGGATGACCTTCTTGATGGACGAATTACGCAGTTCATTATCCGGTTTATTCCTTGGGTAACAAGGTGAGAACGGGAGAAATAACGGAAATAATGATGAAAGAAATATAACTTGTTACGTATTTAATTAAAATTCTCATACGATAGTCAGATTTTCACATAACACATTAATTATCCTAATACACATGGGTATTCCTTGTGTTAGAATAATTAATTCCATAGAATAATTCCATCCTTTCTTGCTATTGCAGCCTATACTCTTCTTAGATTTTCACTAAATATTTCAGTTGGCATTGTTTTCCATTTCATCTTCTATGAGAGCATTAGTGAAGTTGAATCAATTTATAATTCATTCTAAAGATTAAGTGGGATTTAGGTCAGGATCTTGTGAAGACCAATTCATTTCTTCTATATTCATCTCTTGGCCTGAGCTGCACAGCAAAATGCTTAAAATGTTTATGGGTTTTGTAGATAGATGTTATGTGAAAATTACTTTATATAGACACAAAATTTGAGGATGTTGTCTGCAATAGGCATATCTTTCATCTGTAATAATACCAATTTTGGAATAATCTTAATTTTGCAACAGCTTAGCAATTGCAATCAGTTTAGACCAGTGTTTTTCAATCTTCTTCTCATTGTGGACCAGTATAAATTATTTATACAATTCCTTTGTCTTTTTTCACTTGAACCTGATTGATTACAGAGAGCTATGTATGATTGTAAAGAAACTAGCAAATGACTTTTCAAGCACAATGAAATTGATACTAAGAAGAGTTTGCTATTTGTAAAATAATATTAATACAAAGTGTATTTGCTTTGGCTGATTTACTTTTAGCATATTTTTCATGATTGTTTTAGAAAAGTATGCTTCAGGACAAAAAAGTCAAGAAATTTCTTCACAAAAACAAAGATGTTGGTAATAAAATGAAGCTGTCATTTACAATACAGTAGAGCATTGATTATCCGACCCCCGATTAACCGTCACCTTGGTTAACTGACCGCGTTCTAGTCGGCAAAATTCAAATGTCCGCTAGTGATGTGGCGCTACAATATTTGGCTATGTCTTGGCTACTTTAATATTATTTTTGTGTATTTTAGCTGGCAACACTGAATCGACCATGAAAGGGAGCCAGTATTTAAACGAGGTAAACGAGGCTTAATTTTCTAATTTTTAACGATACAATAGCGATGATTATTATTTTTAAGAAAAATTTGATAGACTTAACATGGAGGAAAATTCAATGTGAAGTAGGTTAATAGCGATATACTAATATACTAATTACATGGGATGTAATAATATACTACACTAATAATGGATTTTTCCATACTTTTCGGTTATCCGATTTTTCAATTATCCAACCAACCCCAGTCCCCAA
The DNA here is from genome assembly GCF_000671375.1 of Centruroides sculpturatus. NCBI lineage: Eukaryota > Metazoa > Arthropoda > Arachnida > Scorpiones > Buthidae > Centruroides > Centruroides sculpturatus. The sequence goes on along the minus strand of NW_019385293.1, from coordinate 203,460 downwards.
TTGAGTCGGATAATCGATGCTCTACTGTATATTAGTACTGCACTAAAAATGTTTATTTTACTCTGACTGGCTGATTTATTTTTTAGTTTGACATCATTTAAAAGCAGGGTTTCTCATTTTCCATATTGGGAATTTGGCTGAGTCACGTCTGAAATTCCCTGTAATTTAAGAATATGTTCTGACAAGTAGTGCTCATTTGGCTGACTCTCATTTTCATGATTTTTATGCATTGTTTTAGAGCTCACTGATGCCATATATAGAATATAATTTCAGCAGTAGAGGGGGCAATTACAAGAATCTGTAAGTTATTGCATGTAAAAATTAATGATTATTATTTTATTTACTATTGAACACAAGACTGTGTTATTATTAAAACACTTGGCGTTTATCCACTTTATTCAGTTGATCTTTATCTCACCTTGTATCCTTGCGCTGTATGTAGTATCCATTTGTTGAACTGTATATGTTATTTTCTTTCTATAGATGGAAGTCGCCGTTTCTATAACTAAACTTGTAGTTGATTCGTTTTTTGAAACCGTGTTTTCGTATTTATTTACTATTGAACACAAGACTGTGTTATTATTAAAACACTTGTCTTTTATCAGAGGAGACACTTGTAGTC
>NW_019385293.1:166808-198576 GCF_000671375.1 Centruroides sculpturatus | reverse complement strand
TCCAAAGAGGTTTGGCTTTGCCTACTTTTTAAAATGTTTCTAAAATGACTTAGGCAAATGTCATTACTCTGAGCAGCAATATGGCCAGTGTGAACCTTTTTGGGATGTTTCTTTTCAATAAAATCAGTCACTTTCTGATAATACTTTAAGATTTCCTTTATCGAGCGAGATCCTTCCATGACAAAGCAAACACGTGGACTGAGACCAACGAACAGAAGTGAATAAAAAATGGTGCTGTGAACTAATGTAATGTCATATGGTGAGTTTTTGTTCATATCATGAAGCAAAAATATGTTCGAATTTCATGTCGTATCCTGAAAATTTCATATGCTGGGGCATTCATATCCTGAGATACCACTGTACTTGGAAAGTCTGTAACAGTCATAGATAACTATCACAAATTTTAAATATGAAATTTATAACATGTATAAAATAGCTGTCTAGATGCTTTTAAATTCCAGTATATAAAAGATAATATAAGAAAATCATAAAAGCATATATAAATGTTATATATTTAATTGCTTTTTAGTCTTTGATAGACTGCATTGTCACAAAGTTATGCTTCAGCACCACTTGACTGAAGGGTCGACATTGCTTTGGCAATGACTACGTAAGGATAAAAGACACCGCACAGCAAGTAGGGATGTTTATGTTTGCTGTCAGGGTTGTTGTTGTGAGATCGTGTGCACGGGTTCAGAATGGGGAGATCTGAAAGATGGTGCACCAGAAGTGAATCATTCAGAGGCCAAGTTAACAATTAATAACGGTTTAATTTCAAAAAAAAAGAAAAACATGATACAATTTACAATTTAGTAAGATCCCTTAAATTTAATGTCTATATATGTAAGTGGTCACGAGAGAGACAGAGTTCACATGATATTCTTGTGGCAATAAATACCTGTAGTTTGAAGGATCTGTTTGTAGACCTGATGCAGGAGAGGATTCAGTTGTCCCTTATGAAGACGGAATAAATGAGGAGGTTGCATGTTAGAAGAGTTCTTGATAATGTTTCAGGTCAGAGTTGAACATATATCAGGTCAGGTCAGAGTTGAACATATGTTTTGGAGGCACAAAGTTAATGGTATTGGTCGAAGAATTGGTGGCAACTTCCATTATAGGACCGGGTGATGACTGTAACCATCAGAAGAACAGGTGGTGACCTTTTCTCCTGGAGGGATTGACAATGACTGCCCCCCTTGGGTCATCACTTCTGATGATAAAATGGTAATGCACGGCCAGGAGGTCAATGGATCACAGGGAAAGCATTGGTTTTCGCCGCTAAGAACATATAAACTGAAGTTCTCAGGTGGTAAAGTACAATATATAAATTTAATCAAAATATAGATGATGAAATAGTGTTAAATGTTTTTTGTTGAAATCCAGATTCTCACAGCTTCTTCGGCATCCATAAATCACGCAAACCAATCTTCAATTTTTTAGCAATAGATCTTATTGACTCACCAGCTTCATTTAAAACACTTATTTCCATATTTTCAAAAAGATAAAATATTTTGCCCTTTCCAAATTAACAATGCCTTTTTATACAAGCAAATGACAACTTTTAGTTGATATATCAATAGTTAATAGCTTTCACAGATATGTAGTAAAACATGTATGAATAAAATGAAAAATTATAAAAGAATACTCTAAATTTTTAACTTATAATATTGAACACTAAAAAATCCTTATGAATAATTAGCCTCTTAATTTATTGTAAGAATTTCATTTATCGTTTAGTTTATCATTATCCTTTCTATAGTCAGATATTCTGAATTCATTCTAATTAAAGTATATTTGCCTTATTTCTTTAAAAATATTTGCTCTAAATGCTTCATTATCATTTAGCTTTATTAGTTAGGTCTTTTAATTCATATAATATCCACATCTAAAAACTTTAATTATTATTAAAATGTAATAGGAGCCCTGCCATACATGGACTCCCACAGGCAGTGTCAGGCTTACATTTTGTTTTTTCAGATTGAGAATAATGTATCGGTTTTAAGAAGAAGTTCAAATAATAATGTTTAATAATGTCAACTTAGATGTGGATTGATGCACAAAATGACTGGAAAGGCATATATGTAGGTGAGGCACATGTAATATGCAATGGATGATTTTGGAAAAAATCACAATGGTAGATGAATATATCTGCAATGTGCAAGGATTTTTTTTGCAGTTTTTAAAGACATACTTGGTAAGCTTAGACAAAGGAAAAACTGACAAATTTGTAATTTAAGTTAATTCACATGAAATTACTGTTTTATTTCATACATTTTTGCTGAAACTTTTTTGTTCATAATTCTCTAAAATCAAAATATATCCTGCAATTAGAATAGACAGTATTTGTATCTTGTTTTATGTGTAATTTTTGATGAATATATATCTTACTATTAGTTGAAAAATTATTATAACAACTAAAATTTCCCATTTTTTAATGTCAGGATAAATTTTTAAAATATTCCACAGTCCCATTTGGGCAATAAGAATAACATATTTAATTATCTAAATCTATACAAACTAGTACAAATCAAAATGCTACAGAAAGGGAATACTCTAAAATTATTTCTATATCATGACAAGATCTTCTGTCGTCGCTAAGTCATCTAAAGTTTGGCCTCTATAAGGCATAATATTGTCTAAGTTCAACTAGCCTAAGCTCAGTTTATAACAGAGCGAGCGAGAGTGACGAGAAAGAGAGAGGGTCAAAATTTGGTTGTGTATTACCTCACGGGTTCCGCTTTCCTAGTATGGGTTGTTGTGGGAATGCACCTGGATCAGCAGTCCTCTCCTTTCAATCAGGTCAGGTAAATCGAGAGACAGACAGTGATTATGGTGGAAAGGCAAGTGTGACGATGGACAGAATGGCAGTATGGGTCTGGTGTCCCTTGATGTCTGCCTGGAGGACTGCGTCCAAGCCCTTTTTATACCTGTTCCGGAGGGGCTGACTAATACAAAATCTGATGCAACCTCATCTAAGGTTGACTTGTGTCCAGGATGTGTGTATGTTACTTGTCAAAACTCGAAACTTTTCTATAGATTTATTACTTCTTCTATCCAGTATTGTCACTTCTTCCATCTCATAAATTTGATAACAATTGTCAAACTAACGGAATTAATTGCTGAAAGTGACTAAGGTCAGAGTTAGTCTTGCACCTTAGTAACAATCATTACTAAAGTGCAAGACTAAGGTGACCTTATATGGCCAGCATTTTCGTTCATAACATCGTACAACATAGGAAATGTGTGGGTTGTGTTTTCTCATTGTTCACATCAAACGGAATAGAGGGGGGTTTGATCGGTTCGGTCTACCCTTATCGGTAACCTTTTTGTTACCCTCTATCATGTAACAAGTTAAGGTTATTGTTAATTGGTTGGTTATTTGTAAATCATAATGAAGGTGGAAATGAATAATCCCCGGGTGTGAGGGGAAAACTTTATCTGTCGTCCTAAATGTTTTTGAAAGCCTAGAAAGTCACCTTTCGAAGTGGCACAGAATATTGATGGGTCAAAAGGTCTAACTTCGACCCCAAAAAAAACAAAACTGGAGGAAGAAGAGAAATAATGATAAATAATAAAAATTTTGTTTTCAGTTTAAAACTCAAAAAATAGCCTACATCCTCACACAAATCTGTGCTATATGAAACAAAGGACTAAAACAAAACATGGGGTTAGGTTCCAAAAGTTAACAAAAGCATATTTCTCTTATTAATAAAAAAGAATAGTATGTTTATTAAAGCAAGCAATAATTCATTTACAATCACAATTAAAAGTACTGTACTGTACATTTAACTAAAGTATCGAAATCATCTGAGCTTTTTTGTCAATCTTGATCAGAAATATCAGCAACAACAACATTTTTTTTTATGGATGACAAAAAAAAGTGTTATTAATCGAAAATTTGTTCTAGAGGATCGCATTTGTTTGGTCAAGTGCCAAGCAATTTTTTCCCAGAATTTGTATTCAAATACCAAGATACTGCTGTATCTTAGCCATCATTTTTATGAATGAAGTAATCATCTGTAGGTAAGTAATACCTATGGTTAAAAAAAGTTTAATAAAAATTACCTAAAAAGGTTTGAATAAATTTTACTAAATATGAAGATTAATCTATAAAAGCAAAACTTAGTGACAGTCTAAAAGTCTGAAAGCAATGACGACACCTGGTTGATAATACAATTTTTTTCTTCCTTATCTTAGTTTTCATTAAAGTAAGCCTGATGAAAGGCACATAACAAAATTTTCAATGGGAAAATTTGAGACAACATGCATTTTATTTTATTCAAGTAAGCATATCATATAATGAAATTTACACTTAAAAATTGTGAAATTTTGTATGGGGATTTTCCAAAACAGTGTTAGAGTGAAACCGAAAATCATGTTGTTCTGGGGATTTCCCCAATTTTCCAACCATGTTAGAGTAAAACAGTGTTGTATGGGGATACCTGTATAAATATATAAAATTTTAATCCCTGTAACAACTTGCAAATTTTCTCATGATAACTTGCAATTTATATATAACAAAATTATTCTACACTTTGTAATATTTAAATTCTCAAACAAATTTCATGTTTTACTGTGCATTAAAATTTTTAAAATATCAAATATATAATTTTTGTTAGTCACAGAATAGATGATTTGTAAAATTTTAATTGATAAATATGCCATTAATAGTGAAGAAAGCAAATATGATAATTATAAATACAAATCATAGTTCAAATTATTGATATCCAAGAAGTCATTTCTTTCATTTATACAGGGTCTTCCGAAAAGAGTGCTACCATTTTAAATTACAGTAACTATGTTAATTACTATCTGAGAAGTAAGCAATGTATTACGAATTGATAGCATAACTGTCGGAGCATTTTTATCTCCCATCTGCACTCAAATGTCTTGTTGTCTACTACCTCTAGGAAGTGCCGTAAACCAAAACAGCAACTCCACAACAGGTGTTTCGTGTTCTGTAGTTCACAAGGTTGAAATTAAACATCATTTCCCAACATGAGTAATCTGCAGGAGCTGCAGAATTGAGTTGCTGTGGGGGGATGACAATAGATATGCTGTAGTAAGCAGTAGTAAGTTTGAGTATTGGTTGGATGTGTGCTGTGTGACATGAGGTGCAAACAATGAGAAATTGGAAACTAACAGGCAAATGTGAAACTTTGGGAATGTTTTAATGTACATTGCAACCATTTTAAAATATTGTAATTTTCTTTTCTGGAAGACCCTGTATATAAAGGCTTATTTTCAATGCTATAATTTTAATATATTATTTTGCACTAATGGTAGGTCATTGTCTTACAGTAAAATTTAAATAATCAAGAAATATTTTTGTGGGTAGCCTGAGGTTGGATGAAGTCATACCTCTTTTCGATAGGCAACAGTTTGTTGAGAACTGCCCACTGATCAGTGGATGGCTTGTTTATGTTTTGCTATCCCGGAAAGTCTGGATTCTTTTGTCAGGTCAAGAGGAGGTGAGAGGGGTCGTCGGTAAGATGTTGGCAATATTCAAATTAAAGACACCAATTAACATCAAAACAAGAATTTATTAGACGATACCATAACTAACATAGCTACATTGAACTTATCTCGAGCATGTACACAGAAGTGGAAGTGCACTAAGAGAGAGTTTACATTAATTTCAGTCATACTTCTAGGAGTTTGATTACTGATGTACAGGTACGGGACGGAGTCGGACTTCTGTTTCTTTGGATTCCTATGAAGGACGACATTGAGGGACAGTAATGTCGGACGGCGATCAGCATGGATCCTCTGTGATCACGCACATTGAAGACTGTCTGCAATGCCAGGTTAGAGGATCAGCAGTGATGAAGTTTCTCAATCACGGATGGCAGCAATGGACCCCTTTTTCTCGTCATCACCCTTTTTTATACCTTTCGTCACATTACCGGTTTTCGACAATCGCCGATTTTTAGGATAAGTTCCTCATGATTCATTTTTTAGGTTCCTGAGAGATAGGAAATGGCTCCATGGGAAGGAAATATGTACATCTTTTTTCAAAAAAGGAAAAATGGGGTTGTTCTTTGTTTAATTTTAATAAATATATTTAATTTAATTTTGAGCTTCTTTATTTAATTTTATTTTAGTCAGTACGACCCTCACATTTTAATTATAAATTAAATTTCAAAGTAAGTCAATGACACCTACTTATATTAGTAATCATCAGTTGTATAAAGGTGGATAATTTTTATATTGAAAATTTATTCAATACAATAGTATAATTTTGGAACATTGGAAGAAATTAACTGCTGGTTAATTTGCTGGAGGTTGCATTATTTATTGTGACATTGTCACAATACCAGACTGCAATTTTTAATCATATTTTTAATTTATTTAATTTAAAATGTACTTGCCACTCAAATTAGTAGTGGCTTTCCCCTGTACATCATACTTCTTCCTTTAACAATAGAGTCATGCAGGGCATCTATCTAACTTCTTTCAGAGGAAAATTTTGAATTGAAATAACATGACTTCCAGTACAGTTTGAACCAAAATTTGTATATAGTTAATTGGAGCCTCCTGCCCCTAAGGTTTCCATATTTGGTCTTGTCTTTCATCTACCTAACTCTGTTCTCAAGATTAGGAAAAGACAGACAGATGACAGTGAGAATTTACAGGTCTACATTTTTTCAAATTGCAGTCCAACTAAACAATGCATCCATTAAACAATTTTTGCTTGAATGAACATAAAATACAATATCTAGTTGCATACTTAAATATAAATGAGGAAATCATCCAGAAAATTTAATCCTATCACAGGACAGACAGTATTTCTTTTATTATGCTACTTCAGAGCATAATAAAATGATTACATCTGTCTAGTATTTTATTTTTTTTGCCTGCCTGGCTATTAAAATAAGCTTAGTGAATTATAAAGTAACACTAAAATTTTAATGGTTAATATTGTGAGGCCAGATGATATATTTTGTTGTTATTAATTAAAAATTTCAATTTATTTAGACTAGTGCTTAAATTTCACATATTATATAAAACAAAATTGGAAGAATGTGATCACATTTTTCCCCAGATCTACTTCCTTTCTAAAGGTGACACATCTTCTGAATGTATGTGTCATCAGGAACTATTGTCCTAAATTCATCTATTGGTCTAAATCCTAAACATTACCAAAAAAGGGCATCAAAATCAAGGGGGAATCCCCAAAATAAAAAGATGAACATCGCAACCAACAAGAAGAGTTCACCTATCCATCTCTTTGTGCAGGTGTGTTCCCGTCGTGCTCCATCACCAATCCCTTCATCCACCGTCGTCACCAGACCTTAATTGTCTATTCATACTGTACATACGATCAACAACTCTATCCTATTCAGGAGTGTTATCCAATCCAGCAAAACCTCTTCACCCCTTCAGCAAGACAATCTACAGTGTCAATCAGCTTACCAATCAAGATATTTCACATTGTGCATAATATTATATGCTCTCTCTCTCTGCTAAGAACTTGCTAACTTAAAGACTCAATCATGTTATGCTATTTAGCCTTGTTTGATTTAAGCTGCTCCTTGGAGCTAAGCAGAATTCTCTGTTATCCCATGTATACGTGTAAATAATTTATATAAATAAATAGGTATTTTTCCTTTATAGTGTGCACTTCTTTTGGCTGCATTGTCTCCCAGTCGGTCTCCATCCCTGGACTCGTATTGTTTACGTATGTGACTGCTTGTGCACAATCGGAATAGCAGCCAAAGGTTTCTGTATCAACCTTAAAAAATAGTAGCGTCAGTCCTGACATAGGCATCACCAGTCTGGTGCCAACCCTCTGGTCACAATATATTAAATATTTAAGCAGACTTATGAAGTGATCTTCAGAAAAATTGGTTAATTTTTCAATTATTTAGTTTTGTATTTTGAATTTGTAGATATATTTATATTTAATATACCATGTAAATGATATGTGTTTTTTTTTTTTTTTTTTGATAGATATAGAAAAGGATTCAACTGTTAATAGTAAACAATATCCGAACATATCTGGAAATTTAACTCGGCCGTTGAAGCTCACAGACAAGATAAATGGACAGGGAGATAAATTATTTGAAATGGAATCAAAGCGTTGGGAAATCCTTACTGGTAATAAAACTATGATGGTAGTAATGACACAATTCAAATAATTAAAAACATTGTTATTTAGGTGCACCAGAAGATTTGATCTTTAAATGTGGCAAATTTAATCTCATTCTGAAGTTTGTTAATTATCAAAATTTCTCCAATGTGTTACAAGCATGTTTTTACATGCAGGTACTTAGCAATGAGGCAATTGACGACTATGAAGGTGTTTTAGAATTTCCTGATGTATGTGTGTATGATGAAATTTTAAATAAATCTAATAATTAAGCTAATTTTAATTGTAACAAAATTGACTGATAATTGTAAAGTTTCAATAATCTAATCTTAAAGTGTCAATGGATAATGTAGATCTGTCATCTAAGTCTGGAACCATAGGAGTTATGTTTATTCTTTTACAGGTGAAGTGTGGTGCTGAGTGAGGAGAAACAAATTCAACAACTTATTTTGATGACAGCAACCATGCTCAGCATGAAATTGCCAAAGAATTTAATCCACTAATCACATATGGCATTCTTGATTCAGCCCATTAAATTCTTTGGCAACGTCTCACAGACTGTGATTCCCTACCATCAAAATAAGTTTTGTTTCTCCTCTTTCAGCACCATGCTTTACTTGTAAAAAAGAGTAAACAAAGTTCAATGAATAATACTTATAGGTAGGATGTCCCAATACTACCAATACCATATCAATACTTTCCTTTGATACTTTTGGTCTGATACCGATACTGATATTGTTACTTTACATTGTGGAAAATGTAATGATACAAGATCCAATACTCAAACAGGTAAAGTCTGACAAAACTGGATTTTGCAGCCAAATCGGAAACCAAAATGGAATTTTACACTATTTTTGGTTAAATTAAATTTATATAAATAATAATAATGACCAAAAATTAATACAGTAGAACCTCGATTATCCGCCCTAATTGGGGACTAGGGTTGGTCGGATAACCGAAAAGTATGAAAAAATCCATTATTAGTGTAGTATATTATTATATCCCATGTAATTAGTATATCGCTATTAACCTACTTTGCGTTGAATTTTTATCGATGTTAAGCCTAACAAAAATTTTTTAAAATAATAATCGTCGCTATTGTATCGTTAAAAATTAGAAAATTAAGCTTCGTTTAAATACTGGCTCCCTTTCATGTTCGAATGAGTGTTGCCAGCTAAAACACGTAAAAATAATATTAAAGTAGCCAAGACATAGCCAAATATTGAGCGCCACATCACTAGCGGACATTTGAAATTTGCCGACTAGGATGGTCGGTTGATCGGGGGTCGGATAATCGAGGTTCTACTGTAAATGATTTTGTTAGTTATGGCAATGCAACACTTGGGTGATCTGCCTAGGGGATGTCTTATGGGAGGGCTTTTAAGGGTAACTTATTTAGGTGTTAAAGACGTGAAGTAAACCCAGAAAATTCCACATGCCCATCCTGGTGAGGTGCAAACCTGTGACTGAACTACCAGTGTTCAGAGAACAGAACCGCTTGGCCTTATCAATAAATTTATTACGTCAGATTTCATTTCCAAAATCTATATATGCTTGTTCTGATTACTATTTATAAATAAATATTTAGTTTAACAAACAAAAGTACTGCGTAATGTTTATCAACTTGAACCATTGGCAATGTTTAAAATGAGCTACAGTTTATATATACATATTTGCACTGATATTTGTAAAATTTAAACAACATAAAGGCACTGTTTTACCTCTTCACCAATGATTTCTTATCCACCCCTATCCCACATATAGTAGTATCCATAGAGCCTATTAGCAAGACTAAATCTGGGACTTCTTTTGTGTACATAAAGACATTGTATGAATGTAAACTGAAGTACTGACTGATGCACTGATTTCTGAACCAGATGGCTGAGTAAGTAATTACTCCAGGTAATTGCAGCTATCATTGTAATGATAGTTATTAGTACCTTCTCAGTGATGGCTAGATAGTCAAGCAGTCAAAGTGGCAGCCTACTGCTCTGTGGGACCTAGTATTGAATTTGTTCAGGTCGAAAAATCCCCAGCAATTTTTCAGGTGGTGGTCTGTCCAAATATGTTGGGCCCTGACCCTCACCATCTGCCACCCATTGTGGGCTTGGCCAAACCCATAATAGGCTTGCTAAAAGTGGCCCTCTTAGTGTCCACAGAGGAACAGAGTTAAAAACAAAAAAAAAAAAGTACCTTTCAACATTAAAAACTGGAAGACAATGCCACAAACTGAACAGCAACAGCTAGTAAGATTTCCAGTTTCAATACCCAATGCCGACCAATATTGATACTTTTGTGGTATCAGGACATCCCTACTTATAGGACGCCCTGTATATTAACCACTTAGCACTAAACTTATTTAATCATTATTTTTAAAATAGCCTTTAGGTTAATTTAATAAACTATCTAATTACAATCTCTAGAAATACTCCTTAGCAGTAAATTTATGTTTTATAGAGGGAGACTGAACTAGATCAGAAAAATGACAAAATAGATGACACACACAAATTATGTTGCAGCATGATTATTTTCAATATACAGCAACAGGTAAAATTTTTTAAAAATATCTTAATTTTGTTAAAATTCCTGTATAATTCTTGATTTTTACTTCTAGGTTCTTCTCAAAGGAAGCTTAAAAGTGACTAAGAGAAATGAAGATTATTGCTTTGAAAAAAACATTTGCATTCCATTACCTTTAGCCCAATATATGAGGAAACATTTGTATAAAAAGCATGAAGTGTAAATATCGTTTATTTTATATTAAATTTTTTAAAAATTTCTGCACTTTTTAATTTACTGGTACTAAAAAAATTTATTTAGGATTGAGGGACCTTTTAAGAAGTAGAAGAAATGTTTCAGTAAAAAATAGTACAGTCGACCCCCCTATAAGATAGAGATACGTTCCATTCTTTAGGAATCCGATTTCTTACGAATCCTTCCAATCACAACCCGACACGTGTCAAGTTTACGGACTACGGCTGTTTGAAAGATTTTCTTCCATAAAATTAATCGATTCTAGACTAATCCGACTCAACATTTCCAAAATACGTATATATTTTTTGGGAATAATCCGTATAAACTACGCTATAAACAAAAAATTGTAGGATTACTTACCGAGTGTCACCATTCGACATTGCCATTGCTCAACATTGTTTTCGTCGCGGAACAGCTCAGCAAAGAGCGGCCGATTTCTAACAACTTATTTTTCTGTGAAAACTTCGTAGAACTTCGGAGACATCATTAATATAAATAATTTTAATCGCCGTTGAATAAGAAATGTTTCTTTCACAAGAAATGTATAAAATTACAGTACTGTATTAGACTTACGGTACCTAATTTACATACTGACAGACGATAGTTAGCGTAAAAATCTCCGTAGCGTGGCGCCACGCTAGACGGCGGAAATTATATATTTAATTATAACAAAGTTACAATAAGTTAATATATAATTATATATACAGTACCTAATTTATATATAATTAATATATAATTATATGTACAGTACCTAATTTATATATAATTTATATAATACTGTCCAGACGATAGAAATCTCTCCGTAGCGTGGCGCTACGGACGGCGGGAAAGTAGTTCGGCTGCCCGATGACGTTTGAGATGTTTATAGGGAACTTTTACTATTTTTTACGGATACCGGTAGCAATTTTTTTGTAGTTTTATAGGAATCGTAATTATAGGGGGGTCGACTGTATAAATAAAACATGGCTGATGGTAATTTACATTTAATAAATATACGTTTTTCACAGAGTAAAACCCTTTGTCATCATTCACACCATCAGCAGTCCATTAAAATTTATGAACAGTACGGAGACGATCTTCCTTTTTAGGCTACTGCCTCCACAATAAAATATGCAAAGTATGGTAAAGTGTCCTCTGGTGCCCTTGCCATACTTTGCACTTACTAAATAGAAGAAATATTGTTTGGATCATTTCTTAAAAGAATATGTTTTGGTTTCTGAAGATTTATTGTTCATTAACTAAAAGACCAGTCTTAAAATGCATAGAACTAACTGTAACTAATAATAACAAAAAAATTTTAAGTTACAATCTGATAAATTGATTTTTCCAAAGGTCTTCAATTATGACCACCTACCTAATATCTATAATATCTTTAGATGTGGACATCAGACTGTAGTCTACCATCTCATAATTCCCAGATGTTATGTTGTTGTTCTTAGTTCAAGTTGTCTTAACCACCAGTCCAAATGGTCCCATATATTCAACAAGCAACAAATCAAGAAAGTTTGAGGAGCAGAATAACATTTGAAAGTCGATATTGTTTTTACAAACCATTCTCAGATCACGTGAGCCATGTCACAACAAGCATTATCCTGTTGAAAAATGCCATTACCATTTTCAAAGACAGTAGCCTTAAAGTGTAATATCTGATCTGATAGAATGGTAAGATAACTAATAGCATTCAGAGAGTCTTCTATATGAACTAAGGCCATATAGCTCACAATCCTCCTTATGATAGCTGACCTCCAAATCCAGCACAGCAAGTTCATCTTGCTGTGCTGGATTTGGATATCAGGATGGTCCATTTCAGCAGCTGTGCACCCCCACTCTCCAATGCCCATCAACCTGATGCAACAGAAATCTTGATTTGTCCAAAAACAAAGTTTTCCACTCATCAATGATTTTATTGAGATGTCAAACTGGAGGCACAAGTGCCAATGTCAGGGAATTGACATAATAGTCTTGATGGGTTATGGGTTGCTTAATCACTTACCTAGCAGTGTCTGTTAAATAGTTATATCTGGCATTGGCCATGGATTATCAGCATTAAACTGCAGTATGAAAGATGTAATTGTAAAGAATCTATTGCTCTTGATAAAGCAGGTTAAAATTTCTGCTGGCTTTGAACAATGATGATCCTTGACTGCCCACAATACAATTGCTTGGTGCTAACTTTTGTGTGGCTTTGCCATTATTTGAAAACAGTCATCACTATTAGAGCAGCAGTGTGTGGAACAATACACAGTCATTGGTTATAGAGATGCTTGCACCCTTCCATCTGGCCTTTATAATCATCTCCTACAGAACTCCTCAGATTCTTGCCTTTGTTCATGTTTTGTGTGAAAATAACTGCAGGAATATTCCATCTATCTGCTTATAACTAATACCTGTTAATCATGTCGCTGCTTCGCCCAAAAAGTGCAATTTACTTCATTTGCATAGGTGGTCATAATAAATTGAAACAATGCATATTGGAAATAAATCCTACTGCAGAAAGATAAGCAAAAGCAAGCTTTTCATGCCAGCATAGTTTTGCATCTACTTCTGAATTCTTAATTAAAGCCCTCTTCCCACTTAGGTTGGTAGTTATATGATCTTTTGTGGAGTTTCCTAACTGATCCCTAGTTACACTCAAATACAGATTGAACCTGTTCTTAGAGTGAGTGATTGGGTATACTGATGCGAGGTTAACTGATATATAAAAATTTAAGAAATTAAATTATATTATTTATTCATTTTATTATTTAAAATAATAAATATTTAAAACAAGATGTAACAAATAACATGAAATACACAAAGCAAAATTAAATTTTAGCAAATAAAACAAAATAATAAAAAAGATTATAAAGAATTTTAAATGAAAACCAAAGTACAGTAATTTTAAAATATTCCTAAATAGTAATTGAATAATAATGTAATAGATAAAAATTATGAAAGAATGCTGTAAGAAAAATCAAAAATATTAATAAATATTAGCAAAAAATAAAATAATACAGAACAAAGGTCCTTAAAAATCAGTCCATCCAAAGAATTTAAACTAGACACTAAGCTCGGGTTTCTCAGGACGTACTTCTTGTTCGCTATCAATTGAAAACATCTGGAGACAGTCCATAGAGAATTAAGGAATAATATACCATAAACATATTGAAAAATAAACTGTACCAACCATCAGGTTCTTGAATTTCATATTCTAATCATTTTAATTCAAAATCAATTTACATATTTACTAATAAAAATGACCCAAACATATAACACACACATTTATTATTTGGCATACAAGTACAAATATCTTAATCTCAGTATGTAATGTGATTTCCTCAGATAGAAATGCAACACTTAGTGCCAAGCAAGCCCCAATAGAATATTTTTTCAGGCTGTCTATTCAGATAGCGACGAAAAAAGTTTAAGAAAAAATTATAAATTTGTATAATTACATAAAGTTTTAATCAATTTATATCATATTTAGCACTTAAAAATTACAAAACATTAAAATATCTTTAATGTCAAATTATAACAATAATAATACAGTGCCATTTCACAAAATTGTGTATAGAATGAAACTTGAGAAAAAGCATGACAACTTTAATTACATTCTGTAACCACGTTAATAATTAAGAAAATCACCCTTTTCGATTATCTTAATCATTTGTACTGTCATGGATTGAGAAAGTCTAGTTACAGTTTGATTGGGGATTTTCTCACAGGCAAATTTCATCAGATTGTGCTTGTTTTCATATTCTGTGCCATTTTTTAATGTTTCATGGGCGAGAATGCCCCACAGGTTTTCCATGGAGTTTAAATCAGGACTTCTGGCTGGCCGCTCAAGCAATTTCACTGAACTGGTTTGAAACCATGATTTTGATCAAATAGTCTTCAGAGATAGCAATGGTGCTCTCTTAAGTTTTCAGCTAGGTCTGTGAACTGGTTTTACATTGTATGAAAATAATTGGGATGGTTTCTTTTGCTGCAAAACCACCCCATTTCATCACAGATCCACCTTCAAATTCATCCTTTCAAAAAGGCCTTGTCTTTATGAATGTCATGCCAACAGTAATGGAAACATCTAATCAATCTAAGTTGAATTTATTTTCATCCAAAAACACATCTTTTCACTGCGGTCTAAAAGCAGTGTTTCTTGGCAAATTTTTCTTTCATATGCTGTTTTTTAAGAGAAAGATGTGACTTCTCTGAATTTTGCATACTGAACATTCTTTTGTAAACATTACACACAGTTTGACTAGTGCCAAGATTTCCCTTATAATTTGATAACTTGATAGAGCTTATTTCTAAAAAAGAAACAATGGACAACTGCTCTTTTTTTGTTGAGGGGTAAGTAGTGTTAATGCTGTGATATTTCAAACAAAAATCGATAAATCTTTACAATGTTGATATCAATATTTTAGAAATTTATCAATTATTGATATGTTGAATGAATCTTGGTATCAAGCCCAATATCAATATCAAAATTTTGGTTTAGCAAAGCCCAAGTGATAAGATGGTATATCGGTGCATTTTTGCTGCCCATATTTTCCAGAATTCTTCAGGAATTAGCCACTACAGTCTTAGATCTGTTACTTTTAAAATTTCATGTCCAGTCATTCTGCAATTTCTAAAGCATTTTGCCCTTTCAGTCTCAAAGCTATAAACTTTTTAGCATTTTGAAAATTTAAACATCAAAGACCACTGCATAAAAGTTTGTAAGACACTCAAAGCTCCAAAGAGATAATAGAAGATGCAAATTATTTTTATGACATTAGAAAAAAACATTTGTCTTTAATAGAATACAGCTTGGAAAGAAGTATAATCAAATAGTTATTAAACAACATATCTAAGTAGTTTTAAAATTATTAAAATGAATTCTACCAAAAAATGTTGATTTTCTACTCTAGTTACTGATTTGATTTGAATTTTCTACAGATTGTCATTTATAAAACAAAAAGAAGTTTGGTTCAAAATTACCAAAGAACATGCAAATATTGCAGGGAGGTCGTCAGAGGTTATATCTTTCTGTAGTAACTGACATTATGTTATACAGTTATACCTCTATTATATATGGTCCTAGCTGTCTTGTTTTCAAATCTCAAATTATTTTCTGGAATTACCTTCAGACCTATTTCACCAACAGATGATGATACAAATTACAGAAATAACAACTTACTATTTTAAATCGACTTTGTGTTCCATCATTTTAAGATAAGATATGATTAGTGCATTAATTATTTTCAAGTCATAAATTGAGTCACTGTTAATGCATTCAAGTTTCAAGTCAAATCACCTTGGGAACTTAAAGACTTCCTGGAATTTAAGCCAGTCTACTAAAGTCAACAACACTGGGTCCTAGTACAAACCATAATACTTTCATCTCTCAATTTTGTCTGTTTTTTAATTTATATCAAATGACAACCAGTATCCAACATAAAAGAAAACTAGCACTCTGCTCAAAACACGGATATCCCATCTTTGTGCTGCTAACATGAATCATATCTGGTTTATCTACAGGACAGTATAAGATTTTTGATTAAACATTCCTGCTTTGTTCAGATTTAATTTTGAGTTTAATAAAATATTTGTCTTGTGATATCAACAATTTGCTGCTATTGCACCATCTGAGACAGAAAGCAATATTCCTTAGTACAGCATATCTTGTGCATCTGTTAGAGAAAGAAAGTTACACAAATATCTTCCATGGAGAACAAAACTATTTTTCTATTTTTAGAATATGCAGCTTCCTAACAATCTGTCTGTGTATAAATTTTAAATTATAATTTCAATGTTAATGATTTATCCAGATGACATCTGTACATCATATACTATACTTGTTCAATGTATGTAAATTTATAGATGTCAGCTGCCATTTGTAAGATGTACTGCATCATCATCTGATTCTATTATATGGAGTGGAAAGGTTAGATATATAAGTGGCTCTTGTGATGATGTAATTTTTTTGAAGATTTGTATCTGATACAGAAATATCTTATCCTTACATTATTTGAATTTATAATAATGTATGTATTTGAAGAAAAAAAAAGATGAACAAACATTAGATTAAAAAGAGCTGAAATTTATTTACTCAACAAGCAAATTTCTTGAAATATACCAATTACAATTTTGACAGTAATTATCACATTACTCTTTGTCCAGATAGAAACTGGAAATTTAAAACTTTTGACAACATAATGGACAGATTTTAAAAATCTAAAGTATTTTCATACAAAGGGGGTTGTTTAACAAGTAATATTGTGTTATTTCCGTGAAAATCTATCTCAAATTTATTGTTAACTTCTTATAAACAATATGTACAAAAGTATACAAATAGTATTCCATTAATAAATTATTCATGAATTCTTGTAGTCGATCAAGCTTAGAGATGATATAAATAAAGTATTTTTCAAACTTCTGAAGTTACATCTATGACATTTTTTATGACTATACGAAATTACACAATAATTTTTAAAATTAGTCAATTATAACTAATTAGCTGCAATTATATAAATCTACAATTTTAAATACATGATGATAAAAATCTAATAATTTTTATATACTTACATTTGTATATTATTTACAACAAAAATTATTTTTGTGATTAATGTAAATCACTTGCATTTTATTCAGTTATTATACACAAATGTATGTTGGAAAATGCTAAGTGCAGATTAATGAAACGAAGGACACTCCAATGACATAAAAAGAATTGTGACAAATAAGATACCAAGGAGTGTCGTATCAAAATGCTTGGCAGAGAGCATTTGGAAGAATTACTATCATCAAAATACAACTTGTATAAAGTGCATACATATTTAGTTATATATATATGTATATATTAAAAAAATCCATTAGAAATAATTGTCTATATTTGTGGAGAAATCTGCAGCTATTGCATAGCTCTTAAAATAGAAGAATCTGTATTAGAGAATACAAAAGATCATTATTGGGCTTTTGTACTCCTTAATGTGACTGTCAAAAAAATGTTAGACAATTACCTGTTGGCCTTTGGCAGCATCGGTCGGAATTTAAATTTTGCATCATGTATTTTCAAGATATGGCAATGGTGCAAAAATAGTAAATTACATTTGTAATTTAATTATCTCAAATCACTGTTCAAAGAATGGCAAAATGCTACAATCTGCATTAAAATTGACATAATCTTAAAATTCTATTAAGTAGTTTATGCAAAATGATAGAAATTAACAAATAAATTATAGTTTTGTGATAACTTTGTTAATTCTTATAATTACGATATTTATAATGTTAAAAGTTTTAAACTTAAGTCTCAGGAAGGTGTGGAAGTGTTTCTTCCTCTATTCTTGGACACCACTTAACAACATATACAGTATTATCATCTAATCCAGCTGCTAGCAAGACACCTTGATCGTTCTTGCCATCCAAACCATCTAACCATCTGCAATCTCCCAATGTCATTTGAGAACAATCTGGTGTAGAAGGACTGAAAAAAAATAAAAACAGAAATGCAAAAAGATTTTTAATCTTTCTAAACAATAATTTTCTACTTACCGTGAAGGTGGCAGATGCCACAAGGCTACATTTTCCAATGTCGTCAAATCAAATACTATAAAGTTAGGCACCCCTTTACTTGGCCAGGGTGTCATAATGGCAGCATATTTTTGTCCAACTCCCAGCAATACTTTCACATTACATTTTAAAGAAACTTCTAAATCCATTTTCTTTAAATTCACATCCCACTTACAAAGGTAAGCACTAGCATTTGCATCTTGTTTCATAAAAAATAGGAAATTTCCATCAAAATGCAAACCTGGTGTGAATAAGTTGGCTTCTTTTCCACAAGTTGGAATTGTATATAATGAAGTAACTGTTAATGTTTTTGGTTGATGTGCCTGTAACATCCAGACCATGATGTTGGCTTTGTCCATGCTGAACAAGTGATAAATTTGTTCATCGTTGATTCCTGTTTGATTGAAAGGTCTTAACAATACCTTCAATACCCAGAGAGAATGACCCTGCAACGTTGTAATCATATTTCCTTGCTGCAAAGACCAAATTTTAATCCTTGTATCTGCTGATCCACTAACTACTATATTTAGATCTTTACAGTAATCGAAAGTAAAAACAGCTCCCACATGACGAAAATATTCCATTAGACGTTGTCCTGTTGCTAGATCCCATGATACCAGATGACCCAAATAGGAAGAGACAATGAGAAGCTCCTCATCAAACATGATTGCTGCAACACTGGCATCTGTTCTAAGTGTCAGCAAACATTCATCTTTATGGCAATCCCAAAGCTGAATAGTTTTGCTATCTGAAGCTACAATTAAACATAATTTAATTTAAAGCATTATAATCAATAATTTGTAAAATACTTACCAGTTGCCAGCCTTCCTGCAGAATAATACACAGCTGTCACTCTTCTCAAATGGCGTTCATATATTTTAGAAATAAAACAATTTCCCATCTTCATCTCGGCGATACGATTCATCATTTCTATAAAATAGGATTTCCAATACGAACTGTCCGTGCTGTTGAGATAATTATTGATCACAAGTCCGAGTGATATGCAGGCATGTTGCCAAGTCCTCGTAGAAGAACTTATTAATTGGTTCCACGTTCGACTGACACAGCATGCTTTTAGGAGAGATTTTCCATCTAAATAGCATAAGACATATTCTCTTAATTCTGGAGGCAGTAGTTTTATAAAATCTCTGTAGCGTAGTTGTTCTATATGGTTGCATAAATGCCATAACTGAGAAGCTCCACTAGTAGAAATTAAACAGTCCAGGGTAAGATTACGCTCTTCATCAGAAAGTTGCTGATATTGTATTTTTAATAAATTTAACCACTCTGAAAAATCTAAAATTATTAAAATTAGTTTTGAAATTTAGCAAAAGAGAAAAAGAAATATATTTATTGTAATCACTTACTATCCATGCATGAATTTTGAAATAACTCTACAATAAAGAAATCTATTTCTTTGAAAATAGTCGTTGTTGTCTCAACTGATGAAGCACTTTTCTTTATTCATTACATAGCTATAAATATAAATATTTAAACATAACAATAAAATAATTAAATTCAAAAACTTTTTACAACTCCAATTAATAATAATATTATGATAAGTATTATGATTAATCATTTGTATTTCATTCAACACCATCTTTAAATTTCATATAACTGAATAAGTAATCACCTTTTAAGTATCATGCATTCCCATTTTAATTTTACAGTATGAGAATTTTAGTTGCTCCATAAAATGATTTATATTTTATATTCTTAACTGTTAATGAATACATTTTGATTAGTTATCCACACCACACAGTCTAGTTAATTTAACACAAAAAATTTATCATAATCATTGCATATTTAAACTAATTATCTGTCAATAGTGTTTGAAATATATTTCAATAAACGTGTCATGGAAACTAAAAAATTTTCACCTTAATGCAACTCTAGCAAAATAAGTTTAATAAACAAGAACATTTTTGACCTAATTTGATAGGTCTTCAGTTGTGGAATATGTCGCTTCCAGTTTGTATTCAATAACTGAGTAAGACCTATCAAATTAGGTCAAAAATGTTCTTATTTATTAAACTTATATTGCTAGAGTTGCCTTAAGGTGTAAATTTTTTTAGTTTTTGTGACATTTTCTCCAGTTCTGCAATTATTTAATTCATATATCTCTAAGAATCAGCACACCTGTTGTCTTTAAGTAACTATAAAAAAAACCATGATAAGAAATTCAATCATGATATCTACACAGTATAATAGACCTGTACTTTATAATCATTTACTTTGTTTTCTGTATAAGTGGAATACCATAAAGTTTTTTGTTATGATTATAAAGTGTTGCATTTAAGTGCCCTTTTTCTGTTGACTAGTGAGATATTGTATAACAAACTATCTCTAGGAATACAATCTAAATTTACAACCCTGAACTTAAGAGAAACAACTGACATGCTTTATGATTCTGGAGTAGTTGAGTATTTTTCTGTTGTATCCCTCTATAACAACACTACTTCAGAATACATTGAGTATTTTTATGTCACATTTAATAACAGAATTTATTTAAGCTACCTTTTAGTAGCACCATACAACAGTATTAATGCACTTACTGAAAATATAATCAGCTTCTACTAGTACTAATGTCATATTTTTACAACTTAATCTATATGCAAACAGAAGCCTCTATCATGTCATCAACCTGTTGCTTCAACTTGTAATTCATTATTCAGTAAATCCAATACCATTACATAATAGATATCACTGCTATACCTCTGCCTCTGCTCAATTAGAATTATTAAGTTCGCTGAATGCAGCCATTGGTTGACTTAAGTTTTCTAAGATCTACTATATATGTATATATACATACATACAGAAGACCCTATTTATAGTATATAATATATTTATAAATAAATACAACGGTTGGAAAAAAATTATATAAAATAAAAACACAGAACTGTTAATTTTGGCAATGATTATAAAAAAATTTGAAACTAAAGAACATAAAAACACATTCAAATTCAATCTCATTTAAGAAAAATTTATCTGTATTTTCAAAACTTATTGTTTTAATAAAATTTTTAAAGCTACATTTAACATCACATAATTTAAAGTAATCTATTTTAAAATAAATCAAAAAGATTTAAAATATTTTCAATTTAGTGAAACAAACATAATGGCCTTATATTCATTAAAAAAAATTTTAAATGACTTAATGAATGAATTAAATAAAAAAATCATAGATTGAAAAAATATGATGAACATTCAATAATAAATCAACATATTTTTCATTATTATATGGACTACTGAAAATTTAAAGTGTTTCTGCATAGATGCTAAATGATCACAACAATGACCTTGATCTAATTTTGGAGGCAAACTGTTCCTAACTTTAAACTGTTGAAGGTTAAGAGGGAAAAAAATAATGAAATTAAAAAATTTATATATGTCCATTTGTGCATAAAGCAAGCCTTGTTTCAAAATTATAAATAGAAATGGTTAAGAAGTGGACTTATGAAATGCATTTTAAGCTGTGTTTACAAAAGATAAAACTGTTTGTCATTTAAGTTTTTTATAATTGCAGCTGTTTCTAAACATTATAATGTAGAAATAAATAATATTTTTCAGTTGGATTATTTTCTAACCACTCTATTATATATCAATTTCTAAAAACAAATTTATCTACTTATGAAAAACTATAGGATTATGCCTCTAAATTTATTCCAATTTGAGTTCTTTTAAGTAAAAAAAAATATTCCATATATTTTTAATGTAGAGAAATAGGTTATATGGCTTCAAAATTTCATATTAAAATCTACATTTTCAAACACTAAACAGCCTTTATTAAATAAGTATTATCAACAAGAATATAACTAAAATGCTCTAATATAAAAGTGTGAATTAAAGTTAATTTTTAATTTAAATGTACAGTGCATATTAATCTACTAAATTCCTTTTGTTAAATATCTTCATTTAATAAAGCCAACCACTGCCGTATATCATTGGGCTATATAACACCTGATGGCATACGGCAGTGATTGGCTTTATTATTATAATGTATTGGGTTCTTGTAGAGTTGTTTGTTTATCTTCATTTAGTCTAGAATAAATGCAATATTTTATTTTTATGTATAAGCTAGTAGCTAGATTATTTCACATGTGTTTATTTTATTATTCAAGGTTTGTAAAGATACTCATTTTCAATTTAAATCATATATCAAAAATTTCAGAAAAAAGTACAACTCAACATACTGAGATTTAAATAAGTACATTTTCAGATTAATGTATATCCGAAAATACAATATAGATGTCTCTAAAATTTCGAAAACTTGCAATTTTATAATCTTCTTAAACATTAAATGCAAATATTAGCTTTTTTCATCATAAATTTTGCTTGACCTAAATAAAATATTAAATACATTTAGAAAAAACCTGAATAAAGAAAGCCAGATTTTCAGTTTTGTAAATATTTGACCTGAATTTTTTTTTTGAGATTTTTCTGAAACAATCTGTCCAAAAATTAGTATTTCAATAACAATCATTCTACGTTTTATTCCTTCATTTATTTTCTTATCTACTTAAATTTATTAGAATTTTTGTACAGGAAATTTTATTTAGATCCATATAATTTTATTTAACAGAATTATAGTTTAAAAAGTTATTAATTTCAACACATACACAAAAATGCAAATTATAATGTACAAAATGAATTAAAGACTAAAAAAATTGGTAGAAAATAAGCTTTAATCCTATAAAATATTCTAAATACAGTAGAACCCCTCTAGTCCGCCCTCGGCTAGTCCATCACTCTGGTTAATCCGACCGTGGTCGGAGTTGAGAAACTTGTCCCGACTCGTCAGTGACTCACCGTCCGTTGCGTTCTTCTGTGTTCGTTACAGTTATGTTTTACATTGTGTGTACGTGTACAGTTTTGTGTGTGCTTTCAACATGTCAGGAGTGAAATGTAAACACGTTACTCTCATTAAATGAAAAATTAGCAGTGCTACAAAGACTGGACAAAGGGAAGATTGTTTATTTCACTTTTTTATGATAGTCCGATCTTTTTTGTGTTCTAACCATACCTCCAGTCCCAAAGGTGACGGATTAGAGGGGTTCTACTGTATTCACAATTCATGTATGTATAAATTAAAAGCTACACCAAAAAACTGGGTGAGATTACTATAAAAATACTCAAAAAAAAAAACAAATAATCCAACAAGTAGAAATAAATTTATTAGAAGAACAGATGTTTTCAACCATGTTTAAGAGTCATCATCAGATTTATAGAATTATACATAGAACAAAATTTAAATACAGTAGAACCTCTATTATCCGGATTTTCGATTATCCGGATTGTTCAAAATAAACAAAAATTTTACGAATTTGCTGATTTGCACTTGGCGAATTACGATACTNAAATAAGTAATAATAATCAAAATAATTTTGTTTATTTCAGATCAATAATTAAAATTATTTTTCATTGCATTTAAGTGATTAAAAAACTTGGCTGACATAAATATCAAAAGACAGGAAGATAATTTTACCTTAGAGATCTTAGAGAACACCTTAAAAAACAGATCTCTTGCATTGCAGGGAATCTTAAAAAATGTGATGAATGCAAGTCTTTTGTGGCAAATTAAAAATTTTAAATCTGCACCAACCATTGTATTTTAATTTAATTTCAATAAAAGACTTAATGGATTGTAAAACAGATCACAATACTTACTTCAATTACTTTTCTATTAATAGGTGACTTCCTCATCCAAATGTAATACAAGATCACGTATAAAGTGAAGTAAGTGTATAATGATTTTGAAGTTTTGTCATAATCATTACTTTCTATAAGAATAAAATCCAATTCATATTTAATACTGAACAGCTATTATCCATTCAGCAATAAATTTAATAAAAAGAAAATATAATTACTTAATGACTTTTGTTTATTTGTCTTCTTTCAAAAGATTTCTGCTGATGCAATCATCATTAGTGTAGAAAATAAGCAATAATATATAATATTTTCACTGAAGAAAATGTTTCTAATAATATTTTGCTTTGTAAGATTTCTTTATTATTACATCAGCACATATCTGAAAGTATGAATAAATTATCCATGTTTTATGAATAAATTCTGCTTATATCTACTATAATTCATATTGCATATTATAATTTTATACAGTGGGTGATCAGTTAACGAACATAATCCATTTCAAGACTTTGTTAGCTATCCGAATTGTTCGTTAACCGATTATCAATTTACCATAGGTTTATTAAAGATACTTTTTATATAATTAATTATTATAAAATGG
This sequence comes from Centruroides sculpturatus, assembly GCF_000671375.1. Taxonomy (NCBI): domain Eukaryota; kingdom Metazoa; phylum Arthropoda; class Arachnida; order Scorpiones; family Buthidae; genus Centruroides; species Centruroides sculpturatus. The sequence continues at coordinate 173,953 of NW_019385293.1, read as the reverse complement.
CAAAATGCTTAATTTTGAGAGTAGGGACAAGTTTTATAAAAAAAACTTTAAATAAATGGTAATAAAGAATAAAATCATTAAGTCTGACTCTACTCCAGATATGACACACCCTTTATATCCCCACCCCTTCGACCTTTAGTCATCAAAATTTAATAGCATCAATCTCCTAATATATAAACCTCCCTGAAAAATTTCAGAAAGTTTTGACAAAAAGCACAGGAGTTATTAAGCTTCAAAGAGGGTAAACAAAACTGTGTCACACATACACAAACATTCATACATACAGAAAAAAAATCCCCAAATATTTTTGCATTTATCAATGTTTCAAGGTCCCAAGTCCAAGTATGTAAAAATCTTGGGGGGTTATTTTTTAATTGACTGCTATACTTTTCCTCTATTATATATAACACAGCCAGAAAAGTAACAAGGAGTAAATAGTGTACATATAAATAAATAAGTAATACAAATACAAAAACAGAAAGATAAATTAAAAAATAAAGAAAATAGGACTAAAAACAAAAAAAACGAGATTATGAGTTACAAATAATCATAAATAGCTTTCTATGCATGTGATACCAAAGTTATATCCTTAAAATTGATGGCAATGCCTTTCTTAGTTGCCTTATAAATTTCAAGGTTTTCAAGATATTTGAGTTGTGAAGGAACAGTTGCACTATGTATCAGATGCCACTTGGACATCATTGTCATATGCAAAAGCTGCAAGTGCAGTTGTGCACAAACCCTTCTAACAGTGTATTTATGCTTCTTGATTTAAAGTTCAATGGTATATATAGTGTGATCCAAAAGGAGTTCACAGAGATATATTTTAAGATTACTTTAAGAATGATTCATTAATTCTGTTACTTCACTGGAAGTAGTTTAATTATACATAACAGCATACAAGTGTTCCAAAACAGTTGTGTGCTGTTATGTATAATTAAACTTAATTTTGGAATAACGAAACTTGTCATTGACCATTTTTAAAATACAGTAATCTTTAAAATATGTTTCAGTTATCTGACTTTTCAGCAATCCTGTATAATTGAGAAATTATTAAAATGTGAATTACAATATGAAAATTTCCTTATACAGTATATTCACAATCATCAAGCCCATGATTATCTGGCCTGATCAGCCATGTCAATTTTTTTTTATATGAACAAAACATACAAAATACTTATATTTTTATAATTATTTTGTACTTTTTATTACAATACAGTATTATTAAATAATAATATTAATAATGTGTTGTATAAACATCTACATAAAACACAGTTATTACATGGATAATGTATCATGTATAATGTATCATTATGGATAATGTACAATGGATAAAGTATCATGGTAATTGCAGGTATTTTACTGGCTTACTTTTGCTGAAATTTTATATTAAAACATTATCTCATGACCATAAAAATTACAGCTGTCAAATAAACCACATATGGAATGCACCGACATGCTTGACTATACAGGAAATGCCTTATCTTCAATTTCATGTTATCTGCTTTCTCCTTATCTGACTTAGCTGTCCATTCACCACATTAAGCCAGATGCAAGTCTACTACATGTATATTAGAAATAATAGATTTAATCAAACACACAATTAAGTAACAATAAAAATACTTTGTAAAGCTTTGATTTTTTAAAAAGGAAATTATAAATTTATTTATCACAATTAACTATTATAAATTTATAATTAACAAATAAAATAATCAAATTTATAGTAACTGAATCAAGTTTTTCTATAAAATAAGTAATAATAATCAAAATAATTTTGTTTATTTCAGATCAATAATTAAAATTATTTTTCATTGCATTTAAGTGATTAAAAAACTTGGCTGACATAAATATCAAAAGACAGGAAGATAATTTTACCTTAGAGATCTTAGAGAACACCTTAAAAAACAGATCTCTTGCATTGCAGGGAATCTTAAAAAATGTGATGAATGCAAGTCTTTTGTGGCAAATTAAAAATTTTAAATCTGCACCAACCATTGTATTTTAATTTAATTTCAATAAAAGACTTAATGGATTGTAAAACAGATCACAATACTTACTTCAATTACTTTTCTATTAATAGGTGACTTCCTCATCCAAATGTAATACAAGATCACGTATAAAGTGAAGTAAGTGTATAATGATTTTGAAGTTTTGTCATAATCATTACTTTCTATAAGAATAAAATCCAATTCATATTTAATACTGAACAGCTATTATCCATTCAGCAATAAATTTAATAAAAAGAAAATATAATTACTTAATGACTTTTGTTTATTTGTCTTCTTTCAAAAGATTTCTGCTGATGCAATCATCATTAGTGTAGAAAATAAGCAATAATATATAATATTTTCACTGAAGAAAATGTTTCTAATAATATTTTGCTTTGTAAGATTTCTTTATTATTACATCAGCACATATCTGAAAGTATGAATAAATTATCCATGTTTTATGAATAAATTCTGCTTATATCTACTATAATTCATATTGCATATTATAATTTTATACAGTGGGTGATCAGTTAACGAACATAATCCATTTCAAGACTTTGTTAGCTATCCGAATTGTTCATTAACCGATTATCAATTTACCATAGGTTTCTATGGGAATTTGATTAATTCGTTCTAGAGACCCCTCAAAAAATAAAAAATATATACTTTCTTACTACGTTTATTCATATGTAATAATAAAAATACATATTATACATGATCTTGCATTTTTATTAGTACAATTAAAAAATCTATTAGTAGGTTAAAGAATCTGTCCAATGTCGATTGCTTTTCTGTCTTCTTCATGACTTTTCAGAAGTAATTAATAGCATTGTAATTGCAGAGATCCCTAGGCCTATTAACCTCAACCTGGTTTGGATGCCATTTTAAAACCGTTGTTCTGACATCCTCCCACTTCTTCAAAAGATCTTTAATAGCAGATATCGGCATAAATCCGCATTTTCAGCAGAAAACATAAAAGAATTGTTTCTGTCAGATATATTACAAGGGAATTACAAGGGCTGGAATTACAAGGGAGTGTTTCAAAGTTCGGGGAAATACTATCCGATCAGTATATACTGGGTAGAACGTCGATGTTGACGTCTCCTGTTCTCCGAAAAGTTTCGAATTGTTGCCTGAAGACAAAGGAAGACCAATTGGTATTCGTTATTTTACATTGCTCCTTCTTGTGTTTGTTCAGTCAAGTGTTCGTTATTCAAACATGTGTTCGTTGTCTGATCATAAAAATCTTCGCGAAAGTGTTCGTTATCCAATTTGTTTGTTAACTGATCATCCACTATATTTATATTGAAGTTGAAGTTTGAAATGTTTATAAATATTCAGTTACTTTTTAAAATTATATAGATATAAAAAATTAACTATTGGCAAACGCCAAATCCGACAGAGGGCGCTGTTTTTTGAGCCAAAATAGCTGCCGAAATGGGTAAGGAACAGACCACGTGTTTGTTCAGTGCTTGAGCCGATTCAGTTTCTATCAGTGACGACGTGGTCGGCTCCTTACCTGTTTCAGCAGCCATCTTGGCTCAAAAACAGCACCCTCTGTTGGATTTGGCGCTTGCCAATATTGTCACAAAATAAATGGCAATCTTCTCAGGAACACTAGGAATTAATTATTAACTAGAAAAACTGATTATTCTTTTGTTTTAGTGTTAATTAATTTTATTTATTAAGTTTACCTATGAGAATGTAATATTTGATAAACTTAATTACTTAGATATAACAATAGTTAGGTTTAAATATCATTTAGAGTATCATAAGTATGAAAAGCCTTGTAATACAAATAAAGTTATAAACTTTAAATCTTATTGCCCAATTAGCCAAAAAAGAAATATTTATTTAATGGAAATAAGTAAGATCCTTTCTTGAACAACTAGAATTAATAAAGAGATGAAGAAATTAAAAATGTGAACAAAAAGTATTTGTTAAACGGTTACCTGGAAAGATTGTTAAAGAATTGGTACGATAAATATTTAGAGAGCAGATTTCAAGTAAAGAAAAAGCAAGAAATTAATACGCATGTCTCTTTTCCATACATTAAGGGTGCTTTCTACTGTTTTTCATTGTCGAACTAAACATTCAAAAATGGAACATACAATAAATATTGATATTTTAAACTAGTGTACAAAAGTCATGTGCATGGATGCTGGCACATGCATAATGAGAAAAAACCAAAATAAAATAACATTTTCAAAGGCTACTTTCCAAACATGCGCAATAGAGTCCGTATCTTTGTAGTTAGTTGTGGAGATTATGGTATTTCAAAGACTTGCTTCAAAAACAGTCTTTGATATATCATAATGTTATTTATTTTTATGTTTTTTCTCATTATGCATGTGCCAGCCTCCATGCATATGATTTTTTACACTAGTTTAAAATATCAATATTTATTTTATGTTCCATTTTTGAATGTTTAGCCTGATGATGACCATTAAAAACAGTATAAAACATTTGTTTTTTTCATTAAAATCTTGTTCTTTGTGTTATTTATATTCTGCCAAAAGCATAAAAATAAATAAAATATTTTAATTTAATGTGTAATAACATAACAGGTAAAACATTATGAAAATAATTTTAACAATTAATTTATTAAACTTTTAAAATTATCAGTTAGTTTCTAGCAAATTTTGTTACAAAACTTAAATTATATTTTGATCATTTTGTGAAAAATTTATTACTGGAATTAAATTGATATGCAGTTGAATATAAAATTGCAGTTTTTTTAATAGAAATGTCAATTCATATTATTTGACACCTTTAATTGATCTGAAATAGTAANTGCAATTTCAAAGCCTTACGAGAGCCTGATATAAGTTTTCATCTATTCCCACACGAAAAACGGGAAAAACAGATGATTATTTGGAAATTGATCGGTTATATTTATGAGCTCTGAATTCTGAAAGAGTGGATTAGACTGTTAAGAATTGGCAGTTTCCCGATTGTCCAGCTTTCACAAACAAGTTATGCTATCAATTTTAAAACATTTTGTTAAAGTTTATTAGAAGTCAATCATAAAAAGAAAAGAATTAAATCAGACTATGACTCTGATTTAATGTAGATATTGGAAGAAAAAGACGTGAGGTTTTACTAGTATTCTGTTTTATAACCAAGTTTAATTAAATTTTTATACCCATTCTATTAAAAATCTTTTTTTTTTTAAATTGGTTTTATCAATTTTTTTTAAAAAAGATCTTATGTTAATTCTTAGAAAAAAATTAATGAAATACTACACAAAATAAACAGTGAAGTATATTTTGTTGGTTTGTAAAAAAATGCTTATTACAAAATCTGACTTCAATTTTCTTTTTTGTACAAATGTTTGAGGTCCCTTGAAAGTCGAGGCTTTTTACTTGTAAATCTGGCCCTCATGGGACAATGTCAAAGCTGATGTTTTTTAACACAAAGGGCACAAATATGTATAGAACAATCTCACTCATTTGTTTCAATACCACATAATGAAGTGTCCCGCTAACAATAATTGTTCTCCTTTTATAAAATTTCTCGATAAACAGCTACAGGCAGCATATATCATTATATTGGACAGTAATATATGATTAATTTTACATTACTAGTTACAAGCGACCCAGATAAAGTAGCCATTCTGTAAAAATGCAGCGCCCTCTATAATTCATGAAAAATGCGAATCCTGCATGAATTACTCTGTATATTTACAGTCTATTAAACAAAAAACAAAAAACTTTTCAAACATCTTTGATGACTCAGTCTCAGTCTGATGACTTACAAGTTAGTGTCAGAAACAATTAAGATGCATGATTTGACAATTTTAATGTTAGTATGCTATAAATATTTGTTCTTTTCATTGCTATAAAGTGAATTTTGAAGACTAAAATAATTTTATGCTTTTAAAATAATAGCCTAGCTTAATGGTGCAAAGTTTTACCTTGTTTACACATAATAGTATTACTTAACAAATAGACACCCACAATTGCTGTAAATAATCGGGCTATAATTTGGAAATATTGATTATGAATTACAAATAGATTTGGCACTAGAGGGAGGCATTAGGCACCATCTCCCTCTATAAATTTGGCACTAGAGATGGCGCCTAACGCTTACCTCTAGTGCCAAATTGATTACGTAATTTATTTAGTAATTAGCCTTAAAAACTAGCCCGATGGATTTACGGCATACGTTTGGTGATTAGCTATATTATATCGGGTTTAGCGATGTTTCTATTGAAATCATTTAAAGTTAAAATATTACAGGTTTCAGAAATATTTTAAATGACTTTAAAAAATTTTGTTTGACATCTTTAAGTACTGTATTAATTAGAACCACCAAAAATAATATGAATTCAATTTTACAACATTCATTTAACATATGGTAACACTAATTCTAAATAACTTTATTTTAGATAAAAGTGTAAAACAATAAAGTTATATTTCGAGTTGAGAATTTTATCTTAAGATATACAAATATGAAAGTAAATATCAATCAAAAGCTCATTACTTTGCATAAATATTAATTCTTACAAAAATTATATATTTTAGAAATTCAATAAATTAAGATTTCAAATAATTAATTCAGAATGGATTTATTTATCTAAATTACAAATTCCAAAGCTCATTTACTCTTACTAAAACTCAAAATCATGCTTTAAAGAGCACTGATGTCAATTTAATCATTTTTTAAAATTATCTTCTATTTCCCTGTTCTGAAATTGTGCTTATTAAAACATGTTTTGATTAACAAAGGAGGAACAAATAACTGCTAACTTCTTGGAAACCAAAGACAATAAATGTTATGGTTTCTCAATCAAAGTACCAAGTTTCATAACCTTTTCATGTTTTTGGGCTTTTGGTTCTGACTTTTCAAATTTATTGAAACTATTAATTAAATTACACAAATTATTTGCATAGATACAAAATTAGAAATACAGTGGAGTGTCGATTATCCGAAAGTCAATCACCCGAAACGTCAATCATCCAAAAGAATTCCAGTCGACAAATTTAAATTTTCGCCAGTGCTGTGGCGCTGCAATCTTTGGCTATGTGTTGGGCTACTCAAATATTTTACGTTTTTGATACTAAATTAACTTCTGAAGTAAAATTTTTTATTGTTTTTATATTTTTCAATATATTTATTTTGTTTGTACAAAATAAAAAAATAATTTTTAACGAT
>NW_019385293.1:122343-166609 GCF_000671375.1 Centruroides sculpturatus | reverse complement strand
ATATTTGCAACTGTTCGTTATTGAACGGCAAATCTGTCTTTTGTCTGATATTCAATGTTTATATTGCAGCTTTAAAAGATGACTATTGTTCATTATTTTTATCAAAATATTTCAAATTATACAGAATATTATAGAAGTTATTGTAAATAATGTGTAAATTTTTTTTCTTAAACTCTTTTAATCTCAAAATTTTTCTGCTGAATTTTCAATCTCTTACTCAAAATTTCTGTTTACTTTTGATATATATTTAGAAAAATTACTTTACATAAGAGTTTATCACACCAAGTAACCAATCTAACATATTTTAAAATTATGTACAGTACAGTAAAAATAAAAAATTTTAAAAATGTCTTAGATTGGTCACTCGATGTGATATACTCCTACGTAACTATATAACTACCTTTAACGTTATATAACTGCCTTTGTAGTTATATAAATCAAATACTACAATATAACGAACACTAAAGCGAAAAGCATAAAATGTGTTTGGTTATATCAGCCTTCCATTGTTACGTTTATCGCGGTACTTGAAAGATACGCAATAATACAAGTTCATCCATCAAGTAGTAAGCAATTAAATCAGCCATATAATATCTTAAAATATTTAAGATATCATTTTTTCCTTAATATTAACTCTAAGGAACTGTACCATTCGCAGCCGAATATTAAAACAGTAGAGCGTTGTTTATCCGAAGGTCGGTTATCCGAAGGAATTCCAGTCGACAAATTTAAATTTTCGCCAGTGCTGTGGCGCTGTAATCTTTGGCTATGTCTTCGGCTACTCAAATATTTTACGTTTTTGATACTAAATTAACTTCTGAAGTATAATTTTTTATTGTTTTTATATTTTTCAATATATTTATTTTGTTTGTATAAAATAAAAAAGTAATTTTTAACGATACAATAGTCTTCATTAGGCTTAACATCGACGAAAATTCAACGCAAAGCGACACGCAACAAAGAAAAATGTCAAGATGGAATAAAATTAATATATTTTTTCGTACATAATCGGTTATCTGAAACATCGATCTTCCGAACAACCCCAGTCCCCAATTGATTCGGATAATTGACGCTCTACTGTACTATTATCACATGAAGATCTAAAAGTACTGTATATTACATGAGTATTTCAGATACTTTAAAATGATAATATAAAATATGCTCTATAATAATTGTCCAAGCTGGAACAGAGATAAAAAACAAACTGAACACCATAAATACTTTTTCAGCAAACAATTTATTGAGAAATATGAACATTTTCAGCTTATTTAAGAAGCCTGTTTCAGGTCTAGCTGTTGAATTTTAAATTTTCTGAGATTCCAAAATGGAATGCTCTAAGCATTCTATGATGTACTATATTTTGAACATATTTTGAATAAAATTAGTATTTAGTTTAATGAATTTCTTATTTTAAAAATTAAATATGAATAATAATACAATATATTAAAATTATTATACAAGTTTATACAAGAAACAGGATAATAATTATAAATTATACACAAGCTAATGGCTGTGGTTTCATTGCATGTAAAGTAAATTTTGGTATTTTTTTTAATACAGTATATTATCATCTTGAAAATTATAATAATCTCCTTTGTTTTCCTCAATACTTTGAAAATTCTACACTGTGCTCTTGCTACTAAAAAAAATCTCTCTGAATGCATTACTTGGAATATGAACAAGAAAAACAAATGTACTGAATGGATAATTACTTATAGTAGAAACTTTTGGTTTTTTAAATTAAACTGAGTATACATTTATTTGATTATATATATATAATATATACAATACTCAAATGTGTATCTTACATACATTCTATCTATATATTATCACATATTATTATATAATATATAATTAATATATATTATAACATATGGGTCATTCTAAGTTAAGAGGTACTTTCAACGTCCATGAGTAAAAATCACATGTTTTTCAAAAATTTGTTTGAAATAATGTTATTATCTCTCAAAACTCACCATCTTCTTTATGGTCACTTAAATTCATTACTTAAATATACTTAATTTAGTCACAATAGTACTTCAAACATGAAAAACATATCTCCCCTGGCCTGTCCCCTAACCGATTCTGTTCGTGTATCAGTAATTTTAAATACATAGAAATCTATTAAAATATCAAAATCATTCATTTTAATAAAATAGGATAAGTAAATTATTGTAATCTAACAAGTAAAATTACGTAATATTTCTTTTTCATAAAAAAATATTTACATCTAATTTGTCCCGCATTTTTCGCGTCTCGTCCCCTGGCATTTTGTATTTGTCAAAAAACGATGTTTGTTTACTTTGTCGCGGGAAATTGTGACCTTGAACACATTTCATTGGACGTGAAGTTAGCAGCAAGCATCAAGCGAGCTAACCACGCAGCAATTTTGTCAGTGATTTCGGTAACGTTACTCTGTGGGTACAGTTGTGAACGAGTGAAGTGATCTCTCCCCTGGTAAGTTTTATTTTGTGATTATTTATCTAAGAACTTCATTTTATTTGTATATTTACTGTTATTTGTGCATAGATTCTCATATTTATTTGTTAATTATGTACGATAAATACTGTTACGATTATTTCAGTTTTCTAACGAAAAATTATCTCCCCTGCCTTTTAAGATTCCAGGGGAAAGACTTTATGTCCAGGGGAGATATAAAAACGTCAGATCAGAGTATTTTTATGGATAACACGTAAACCGTTGTTCCGTAATTTAGTCAATATACATTTTTACTCTTTTAGCCTATCTCATACATTTAATTATGGTATAATATGTCTTTTACAGAATGTTAGCAAGAAAAAAAATGACATATAAAGAACGCCTAGAAAAAAAACATGTAGCAGAAAGATTAAGGTACCAATGCATAAAAAATGACCCTGACAAATACGCACTACAAAAACTTAAAGAACGTGAAAAGTATCAAAAGAAGAAAGAAAAAGGAATTGTTAAGACTGTGAACCAAATGACCCCCCAAGAACAGCGAAAAGCTAGAAAATTGTGGAGAGAAAAAGCAAAGAATCGTAGATGTCTTTTAGCACTTCAAGTCATAAGTAATGAATCCTCAACCCTTCCTAGTTCGGATAATGAAGACCCACTGCTACTACCACCTCCTCAGAATGAAGATATTAACAGGCTGCTTGAAAATAAACAGTCTGATAATTTAATAATTATAAAATGAATAAATAAAGTTGATTCTTAAAAAAAAGTCTATTTTCTTTCATAAAGCAATGTTAAAATCTCTCCCCTGTTCATAAAGTATCCTACCCTGTACACCTAGTCTCCCCCCTGTATTGAGTATCTCCCCTGGTCATTCATAAAACAAGATAAAATAAATAAATTGACTGGCCACCTTGCAGATATGCACAAATTAGTTGTTTCAATAAAAATGTTACATAATTAGATTAAATTTCTAACATTTATGTTGTGGCCACATCTCTTAACCAGGAGTACCTCTTAACTTAGAATGACCCATATATTATCTATGCAGTCTATTATTGTATGCATTAGTAACTTTTTCATACAATAAATTTATTCTCAAATTTCTTTTTTTATGAAGTTTAATATTGTAAATTTTTGTAATCTTCTGTGCTACCTCATAGTGACTTATTACAGAAGTTGGATGATATTTATTCAGATCAGAGAATAAATCCTGTCAGGATAGATTATTATAAATGAAGAAAGCCATCAAGAGGGAAGATGGGATTTTTCTCCAGATCAAAAGAATATTTAAGGGCCTGTAGTGATTTATACCCCTACAAATTAATCTTCTTTTTACTAAAAAAATTTAAGACTGCTTTTTATTAATAAAGAAACATTTAAAATATTTTATTTGTTCAAACAAAAACAAAAAAAAAAAAAAAGGCAAAAGGGACAGAGTGCCAGTTTTATCCTGGGCCCATACAAACACTCAGTGACCCTGAATGGAGTCAATGAAATGCTAAGCATTACTACTATGTTATGCAGGAAAGACTGCCTTTTTCCTGCATATGGCAGATTATGATCCAATCGATTATGATTTGTAGCCTAGACCTTCCTTTCATAGAAATATCTATTTACTTATATTTTATTCAAAATAAATTCAATATAAATCCATAAACATGATATTTATGTTTAAGACAAATTTTTTTATTTTGAGTCAATTTTTGTATAACAAGAATCCCATTGAAATATTTATATGTAACAGTAATATATCTTTCATTTATGTTAATTTGATATAAGCTACCATTTCCAGCTATCTAATCCCAAATATAAATAAATACTGTATGTATTATAAATATTGTGTAGAGGTTGAGTAAACAATGGGCATTTTTAAGTTCAATTTTCATATTTTCATATTATTCACCTCAATATATGATAATGGGCAATTACTATCAACTGTTATTTCCTGATAGTTCAGTAGTTTAAGTTACTGGCATTTCTTGCTTCACTTATACTCTAGCTGTTATCAAAAATGGTAACAGGCAAACAATACTAAATAAATTATACAGAATTTAACATCATGTATAATTTAATCTGTAAAATCCTGTAAAAAAATTTAGCATTTATGATAGATATATTTACTAAAATTTTTTTATCAATAAGTCAAAAACTTGACTGTTTCCAAAGTAAATAATCCAACAAAGACCTAGAATTTTCAAAAGAGCTTATGACTCTTCAAGATGATGCCAAGCATATATGAAAATGGCAAGAGGATGTGTAAAACACCTTTTGTATATATTAAAGATTTGGAAAAATTATCCTCTTTTCATGTTACATGTAACATGTAGAGGTCAATAACTGTCATGATACTAACATAAAAAATTGTTAATATCTTAGAAACAGTTGAGTTTTTGGTAATTTACTAAGATGTTTTTTCTTTGCTATGATTACGTTACTTTTCCTACATATGAATTGTAACTAATAGTGATGATTGGTAATAGTCATTCGTCACAACCTTTTTTTCTTTAAGTTTCAATTTTTTAATTTTTTATTGTGCATCCAACCCTTGTCCCTTACACTATCAGATAGTGTAAACTTATTTTCCACAGATTAAAATAATATTAATCACCCATACCAAGCTTGGAAAAGTGGAAAGTGTTCATATAGGCAGTCTTACTAATACAGGGCCTACACAGGTTGGCTAAAAAGAAATCAAACTTTTGCTCTAGAAATATAACTAGATGGCACAACTAGTATTAATGGTCAAATTCAAAATTTTCAATGCTATATTATCAATTGTGTGCAATAGCATTTGAATCAGTTCATACCAATCCTTTGTGTGGTGTGAAATGTAAGGGTTATTTCGTTACCCTTGTTGAAAATTGCAATGGAGCAATGTGCCAACATTAATTTCTGCATAAAACTAAAGAAAACTTTTACCAAAACATTTAAGTTACTAAAACAATTATATGGGGATGATTGCCTAAGCCGAACACAAGTTTATGACTGGTTTAGTCAATTCAAAGATGGCTGGGAATCAATTGAAAATGATCCAAAAACACCGACTACAAACAGTAACATTGATAAAATGCTTCAAATATTAAGAAAGGATCCAAATGTAACTTGTAGAATGTTGTCAGAGAAGTTGGGAATGTCGAAGGACTCTGTCCACATAATTTTACATAATCATTTGAACAAATTAAGATCTGTTCCACTTTGTTCTGCACTCACTCACTGCAGAACAAAAACAGGTGTACATCATCAAAATGACTCACCACAATCCAAATTTTCTCAAAAATATTGTCACAGGTGATGAGACGTGGTGCTACCAATATGACCTGATGACAAAACAGCAAAGTTCTGTGTGGAAGTCATCAGATAAGCCCATACTGAAAAAACTTTGTTTCCAAAAATCACAGATCAAGACCATGCTTGTCTGCTTTTATGATTCCAAGAGTATCATGCACAAAGAATTTGGATGTCCCAAATGACCAGAATGTTACCAGAGATTATTATTTGGGCATTTTGGAATATCTTTGGAACTGAATTTTACATGTATGGCCAGTGTGTCATGCTCAAGGAAGCTGGACACTACTGCACGACAACACATCCTTGCACAAGAGCACTGCTGTTCATCAATTTTTGGCTGGAAAAGGTATTGTAACCCTAGAGCATCCACCCTATTCTCCCAATCTGGCTCCCTGTCACTATTTTCTGTTCCAAAACTTAAAATTCCAATGAAAGGGACTCATTAGAAGGGCATTCCCAAGATCAAGGCTGCTGTGACTGCAATACTGAACCAGGTGACAAAACAGCTGAAAAAGTCCTTTGAAATGATCATTACTCATTTTGAATGCTGTATTGCTGCAGAGGAATTTTATTTTGAATAAACAAACATTTATAAAAATATTTCTTGTAGTTTTTCTTCCTATAGCAAAAGTTCAGTTTCTTTTTAGACAACCTGGGTATAAACAAGCTGATAGAATTTTTTCAACATTCTCCTCATTTATAAATATAACCTCCAATGATTTATTCCTGACTATAGGATTGGTCTTGCATTAATCTTTTGCCATCAAGTATTAGATTTACAATTTTCTTAACTGGTGCCTAATCAGATCTTCATTGAATATACCCAAACCAATGCAACTGCTTCTCTTCTGTATCTTGTTCTGGATTGAGATCACTTTCAGACTTCATCTAATATGAGTATTTCTTATTTTATCTTTCCTGTGAGTCTGCACACAAGGAAATTTCTATTACCATCATTTTCCTACTGTATTATAATACAGTAGGAAAAAATACTGTAATATCATTAATAATACAAATTATAAAGTCTGCATAAGATATGACACATTATTGCATCCATTAGTTGATAATCTATTAATCATTTATTATGTTTGATTTTATTAAAGACATCTTCTGCACTATATCATTATGCAGAAGATAAATATATAGTATCGAGATATAACAAAGTAGCATATTTTTAATATTTCTTGCATTAATTTAAATATCAGAGATAAATGAATAGTAATAATTAAACAATTTAAATAAAACTAATGGCTTCTTAGGAAAATAATTTCAGTAGTAAATAATATTTTATCTTTCATATTCACTACAAACTATTAAAAACAAATTAAATAGTTTAATGCAGCCATACATTATTTGCCAGATGCTAGATTATTACAAAGGCATAAATAGAATCCAAGAATAAAAAGTATTAACAACAATGGAATACTTACGAACAATCCGACACACTTTTAAACACAGAGAAATAACAGAATATTTATCAAACTATTTAGCCATTTACTTACAATATTCCTAACAGTATATTACACCCAATTGTAAGCACATCAATATAATATGTAACTCATTAAGTAAAAGAATATGTAAATAATCCAAATCTTAAAACATGCATTTAAAAAAGAAACTTCAATTAAAATGATAAAAACTGTACAGAATTTTTATAAATTAAAAATTTCAAAATGTACAGGTACTTTATATATATATATAAATCTGTAAATTCATCAGATAGTGTGCATCTGTGCAATCCACGTCTGCATTAATCTGCAATGGAAATTAATATTTTGCTGTTAACAAAAATGCAATATCAAGATTAAGTTCCAATATTTTCAATAAAAAACTGAATTAGCTGATATCCCATTTATTTTAAATTAAAAAAATATAATAATATTTTATTGGAAAATTTATATTTATAAAAATTTTATATCCATATTACATATACATTAAATCGGACTTTTAAAATATAATTTAATCAATCTTAAAACATTGAAGAATGTTTTGATCCTATGCAAAAAAGAGAGAAGCATTTCGTCAATTTTATATCGAGAAAAATTATGTTTATATGTACTTATACAATTTTCTTTATATTTTAAAGAATTATAAAGCACTTTATTGCAATCAATATCATTTTTATACCTACCAAAGCTTCCTCCCTCGTCGTAAACAAGAAAATAAATTCAAAACAGAAAACAAACGTCAAACCTCCTTCCTACTAATCCTTTAACCTAGGCCATCTGGCGGAAATAAACAAACATTTTCCCTACAGGGAAAAAAATAATAATAAAAAAAAAAATAGAAAGAGAAAGAAACTAACCTTGTCAATTTTTGGCAAGCTTATTGATTTCACTAGGTTTTTAAAAGAAATTTTCAAATATGTTCGAATATTAACTCCAATTTAAACATCAAATTACCTTTAAAAATAATTCTAATATTTTTCTGATTAATTAAAATGTATGCTATAGTACCCCGCTCTTACGACGTAGTTAGATTGTGAGAAAATATGTCGTTAAGCGAGCGCATCTCCTATAAGTTTAATGTCTCGAACCGAAGTTTCGTTCTCAAAAATGTCTCTTGAACTTTATGGCAATAGTCAACAAAAAACAAAAAAATAAGGAATTTCTTGCAATCATAAAAAAAAAAAAAATGCGTAAACGTCGTAAAAGCGGAGGTATACTACATATAATAAATCTAAAGTAACGTTTTCGTTTTCTTATTTAAATTCGTCATCAAAGTTTTCGGTTTTACTTATCACTGATAATTAGAAGCATTAATGTTCATTTATAAAATACTTAAATTCGATTGTACAACTACAGTTATATGTAAAAGCAATTTTGCTTTTAGAAATGTGTTCTTTCCGGTTTTGATTTTATAATTTTATAAATTTAAAGTTACTAATTTAAATGTTTCTATTGAAGGAATTTAATGTAAATATGACTTAATTAATTTTTAAACTTTTATAGCTAAATATTTCATAAATTTTTCCGGTGAAAAATATTTGTTTAAAAAAATAAGACACACTAGTTAAAATTGTGTGTGCCGCCATCTGTTATGAGATTTCATTAAAAAATAACTTTATTATTATTATTATCATAAAAAAGCAAAAAGACGGAAGGAATGAATTTTATAAACAATTGTAAATGCTAACAAGTAAAATCTTCATTAAGTCCGATTTCACTCGAGATATGAAACGTGACTCCCCTCTATTTCCCAGCTTGTTTATAAAGGGCACTGACCAAGGACTTTAAACTACAAGGATAGCCAGATCCCGTATATTTGTTAGCATGACCTTGGATCTATGTGACGTCACAGCAAGTCCTCTACTTCACCTTTCAAATAACAAAATACGATAAAATATTAAAGCATTTCTTAATTAATTATTAAATTACTACTAAATGTAAACTACTGTAGAATTTTCGGATTTAATAAGTGTACTGTACGTCAATAAATTTACAAGTCTTTTGTGTAATATTTATTTAACAAATTAATGAGCTATATTTTTTATTATGTGATTATCTTACTTAACTTTTTAATTTTTTTTCGACAATCACCATTTTCAGAAGGCATTCTTTTCAATATTTTATAGTTTTCTTGTTTAAGATTTCTATAATTAATTCTTATTATAGTTCTTAATTTACAAAAATCTTTTATTAAAGTAAAAGGTAAAACTGTTTCCACTGACTAATTCTGTACAACTCCGGGGCCTTTTTTATACGATTCATCGTGATATATTTCGAAATATTTATTCCATTCTATAATTTTTGCTAGCCATTCATCAGTAGGTTTAATAAGCCCTCCATAAGATAAATGTTGCACCCATGACGGAATGCTATAGTTGTAATGATTTTTAATTTTGTTAGTGGAATTAATTAAGTTTGGGTATTTTTCTTTATATTTATAGGCAAAATATCCTGCTATATACTCGAGAGCATCGTAGGAAGTTTCTTCAGAGATTGTGTTAAAGTCTAGATTGCATGTAGAGTTTCCTGAAGATTTATTTGAAGAAAAAGTAGTTTTACATTCAGTATATTGGTCTGTATTTTCACTTGATACTTCTACATGTGCTTTCTCTAAAACTTTGGGTATAATATATTCCTCTTGTCTTCGATCTGTAGTATTTACTTTTGACTCTAAAATACCAGGATTCTTACCTAAAATAATCAATCTAATCCTATATATAGCATTTAATGGGCTTGGATGTACATTAGGACCCCGGCTTCTATTTTAAAAAAAAAAGTTTTCCAGACAATCTTGATTTAAATTGTGAGTGCAGATGTATTTTATATCAAAAGTCGATTTCATATCTTGAAAAAGATCAATTAGCGATTTCATTGAGATTATCATTCCTTTCTGGAAAATTTGGAGGGCATTTTTTCCACTTGCTCTCATTGTTGAGATTATTTTTATCATTTTATTTAAATGTTCTTCTTGTAATTCCAAGTCTACACCATATCCATTTTTGCTTGGAACAGAACCTTTTGGTGCATAGCTATTAAAAATGTCGAACCACATATTTATATCTCTAATATACGTTTCATTGATAATAATAATTGATTCATAATAAACGTTTCATTGATATTCACATTCAATTCTTTCCATAAACTTATGTTACTGCAACTACAGTCACTGACGCAAGCTACTACATTATACGATAGTAAATAAAGTTCTGCTATTAATTTTAAAAGTATTTCTCTTGTCATTTTTTGATCAAACCCGATGTAAACAGGTTGCTTCCAATTTGAAAAAAGAAGGTTATTATTGCAACCATACACAGCACACCTAGTACTCAGCATTTTGTTCTTCACCTAACATAAAAATATAGCTTTAAATATTTAATGACTTATATTTAAATCATCTTACCTTATAAAAAACTTAGTCAAATAAAACAATTACAGAAATATTAAAATAAATCACTTCGTTAATCACAAAATTGGACGAATATTAAAAGCGAAAACTAAACACGTGCACACCCTGCTCTATGTAAACAGAGAGGTCAGGACACGTGCTGACGTCACTAACTTGCCATTCCTGGCTAACATTGTAGAATAGGGATCTGGCTATCCTTGTAGTATATAGTCCTTGGGCACTGACTATTAAATTTTGCTGGTTAAAGGTCGAGAGGGTGAGGAGATAAGAGGGGTGTCACATATCATATCTCGAAAGGGGTCAGACTTAATGAAAATTCGTTATTAGTTATTCGTTATCAGCATTTATAATTTTTTTATAAAACTCATCTCTAACGTCAAAATTAAGCTTTTTGCTATTTTATTACAATTAATGATACTGTATGAGATTTTGTGATAATATATTTTAGTATTGCCTTTCTATAACAGATGGCGCCACACACAATTGGGCATTTTGGAATATCTTTGGAACTGAATTTTACATGTATGGCCAGTGTGCCATGCTCAAGACTGCTGTGACTGCAGTACTGAACTAGGTGCTAAAACAGCTGAAAAAGTCCTTTGAAATGCTCATTACTCATTCTGAATGCTGTATTGCTGCAGAGGGATTTTATTTTGAATAAATAAACATACAGTATTTATAAAAATATTCAAAACAGTCGGTCAGGACAAGTAATTTTATATACAGTACAGTATTTAGATTATTTGTCCTGACTGACTGACTGACTGAGTGATTGACTGATTCACCATCGCCCAGAGCAACAGTGGTGTACCGTAGTAGGGGCGGCAGGGGCGGCCCGCCCCGGGCGGCACTTTTTAGGGGGCGGCAAAATTACTTTTTAGGGGCGGCAAAATTTCACAATAAATAATAATAATCTTGTAAAAATTTGAAACATCCTAATCTATACTTGCATCGCGCCTACGATAGTGCTATCGTCCGGACAGTCCGGGAATCGGCTCGCCGTCTGGGTGAAGTAGTGATTTTTTCATCCGAGGAAATCCTGCAAAACCTGTTGACCTTTTTTTCTTTCTTTCTTTTTTCTTTTTATTTCGCTTGTACGATTCATTCGCGTTCATATACACCCCTAATATTCAATTGAACTATTTTAAACAGGTCGCTGCACTACCACTGAATTTTTCATTGCTTGTTCTGTGACAAAACTGAATTTTGGTCTTTTAAATTGAAATACCTAAATAAGGGGGGCCGAAATTTTCCTCCGCCCCGGGCGGCTGACATCCACGGTACGCCACTGCAGAGCAAACCGCTGAACCTGAAGAGATTAAATTTTGTACACAGTTAGGGTACGTCATGAAAACGCACACTAAGAAGGGATTTTTCGAAATTCCCCCGCGGGGGAGAGGGAGAGCATTAAGGCTTAACCTGAAGAACGGCTTCTACTGTACTATTTTAGATGCGATTTTTTGTTTTCAACTACGTTTAGTTTTCATTGAGTACTTAGGTGTATTAAATTAAATTGATAACATTTCAGATATTGTTATAAATATTTTTATATATTTCGACTTTTTAACCAAATGTTCGAACCGTTTTAAATTCGAATTTGTTACTGTATATTGGTTCGATTACAGAACGATTGTAAACTAGGGTTTCTCATTTCCCGGTCTTTTGCTTGTCCCGGGATTCCGGGATAAAAGTGAACTGTTTCTCGGGATCCCGGGAAATCCCGGGATAAAATTAATTATTTTTAAGGTATACAAAATGTCTTGAAATTAAATGATATAATTATTTTTCATTTTTAAAGTAATTTTAAAGTTCTGTGTCATCCAAAATCATATTAATAACGCTGTGTAAGATATATATAATAAAAATTACCTTTGAATTATGTAGAAATTTTCACAAATAGAAAAAAATTAATTAAAGTTCGCTAGAAACTGCATACAACAACAATGCTTTGAATTGAGTTAAAAATTAAAAATTGAACTTAGATCAAACTTATAACTTAGAAGGTAATTTTCGTTTTTTTAAATAAAATATAATACAAAATATTGTAAACTTTTATAAGATTTTAAAAAGCAAAGATGATCAATACTCCGATAACTCACTCTAATTCTTATTTTAGTAATGAAAAGTCTTGCCACCGAGAATGCCCTTTCCGATTCAATTGATGTGATTGGAATAGTGTTTAATGCATTTAAGAGAAGACAGATATTATGTGTTTTTTCACCTGTAGCCTGGAAGATTTCGAGTTTGTTTTCGAGATTGTAGTACTTCTTTTGCTCTCTAGTATTTTTGATTTGTCTACCTCGGCTGCTTTAATAGCGGCATCAAGCTTATAGCTCAATAATTCGGCAATTCGTTTGGCTTTAATAATCAGGTTTATGAAGAAAAACTTCATACTTGCAGACTTTATACTCGTTTGTATCTTTGCCCAATTTGCACAATCTGGCGTTACGCATTTATTGAAGCTACTGGGCATGGTTAAAAATTAAGACAGCGTAAGCACAATTATTCCATATATTACAGGTTCTGACAAGTAAAGAATTTTCAGAGTCCTGCCACAAATAAGCTATGTATTGATTATCGACCATTTGTGACATGTCATAACGAGCAAAAATTAAAAAAAAAAAAACTAATAGGTAGGTTTAAAATTAATAAATACAAATGTATTCTGACAGTGAATGAGATAATTATGCTTTCTATTTGCAAAATTTCTTAACCATAACACAAAATAAGAAAAAAGTGAATTTTTAAGAAATTTGCGGGATTTCCCGGGTTAAAAAAATAACCGGGATCCCGGAATCCCGTTTGAGAAACACTGTTGTAAACATTCCAGAAAATTGATCAAAATGAAAACAGTTCGTTTGATTCTCAGCAATTCTCATGATTCTCAGCGGTAGGTATTATATAACAATTACTATGTTTGTTGAAATATTGAATATAAATGGGATTTGTTTGCAAAATCCGCGCGGGCGAAGTCGCGGGTAACAGCTAGTTGATAATATAATTAATAATATGAATGTTATTTTAAAAATAAAATGTTAACAGCCGGATAAGTCAATAAAAATGAAGTGATTACAAAGAATACAAAACTTTATTCAATGCAAAACTATAAATTCTAGGTCGATACATTTTAAAAAATTATTGAAAAATTTAATCTTGAGAGCGCCTCTATTGACGAAAAGGTAAACTAAACGCGAAATTGCGCCTCGTGCCCAATCGTAAATAAACATCACGTTCTAGCAGTATGAATCATTTTAGACTGTCAGTAGAAGACAGCTGATGTCTCAGTTTTGCTGCATAATAAAGAAGAAAATGAGAAAGATATGATCATATTTTTGAATAAATTAGTGAAAAGATTGAAAGTATTGTAAGTATTTTGTATTTAACTATGACAATCAAATGTTGAATATACAACTTTGTTGCGACCCTCCTCATTCGAAGCCTGAATTGTGTCAAACAGGCAGTCACGTAATCAATAGTTGTCGCATCAAATACTAGAAAAGAGTTTTAGATTACTAAAACAGTAATTAATTAGAACTTATTAATATTTATATGTTCATAACTCATGAATGCCAATATAATATAGTATTATATATCAATGGTTGCCACTGATATATAATACTATATTATATATCAGTGATATGTATATAATTCGTCTCTGTAATCCAAAAAATTTTTGGTAGACGGACTCACAGCAAAACTTTTAGTTAGGAACTCACTTTTATTCTTTAAAAAATGACATATGCATTTCAGGTTGGTATACTCATCCAACCCCTCTTCAGTGCTAATTTTTCAAAAAACAATAAAAAGCTACAATAACCAATATATGACACAAATACATTACAAAATATTACTACTTACTTACTCTTAAAGTAAAAGTTGCATATGGGCTACCATTACATCTAAACACCAGCCATTTGTTTTCCATTTAAAATGCACTTGAAGTGTTTGCATAACATCACTTCTAAAAACCAATACACATTATGACTATACTGTAAACTTAACAAGTGTATACAATAACCAATACGTTACATACCTTTAAAATATAGATAGTATACGAACAATCAAACCAACTAGCAATACATTAGAATACCACTTTTAAATCAATCGCAATAACTTCATTATTTTATTACTATGTAGCGCCCTCTATCATTTTGTACCATCTAGAATCTATTTGCATCCCATCAGAAATATTTATTAAATTATTTTGGTTTTTCTTAATTTCTAAGTGTTCTTTAAATTTACGTTTATATATGTCCTTTTCATTGTGTAGAATTTTAATATTATTGCGATTAATTTTACATTTATTGTTTTCCGTGTGTTCGTACCATGGCGAATTTTTATATCTCGGATCTATATTATCAAGGTTACTTCTATATAGAAGTAACCTTGATAATATAGATCCGAGATATAAAAATTCGCCATGGTACGAACACACGGAAAACAATAAATGTAAAATTAATCGCAATAATATTAAAATTCTACACAATGAAAAGGACATATATAAACGTAAATTTAAAGAACACTTAGAAATTAAGAAAAACCAAAATAATTTAATAAATATTTCTGATGGGATGCAAATAGATTCTAGATGGTACAAAATGATAGAGGGCGCTACATAGTAATAAAATAATGAAGTTATTGCGATTGATTTAAAAGTGGTATTCTAATGTATTGCTAGTTGGTTTGATTGTTCGTATACTATCTATATTTTAAAGGTATGTAACGTATTGGTTATTGTATACACTGTTAAGTTTACAGTATAGTCATAATGTATATTGGTTTTTAGAAGTGATGTTATGCAAACACTTCAAGTGCATTTTAAATGGAAAACAAATGGCTGGTGTTTAGATGTAGTGGTAGCCCATATGCAACTTTTACTTTAAGAGTAAGTAAGTAGTAATATTTTGTAATGTATTTGTGTCATATATTGGTTATTGTAGCTTTTTATTGTTTTTTGAAAAATTAGCACTGAAGAGGGTGTAGGGCAGAGGGTGCCACCGCTCGATTTTTCCCCTCTGACCTCACTTGGTCCTAGGACACCGATTTGGAGAGACGCTTTCATACGCCGACCTTTGCTTTTGTTACGCCAATCTTTCGGAGTCAACTTCGGCAACGAACGCATATTTGTACAGTTATTCGACTTAGGCCTTTGTAGATATTTCGTAGTCACGTGGAATAAAGTAAAATATTTTCAAGGAATCAGTGTCCTCCTTAATCTTGCCTGACCAACAAAGAACGTGGGACACGTGGTCGAGATCGAAGCTACTACTATACGAGGTAGGATCAAATTCGGACCTATGCTATCGAAACGCCTTGATGGATTTTAGCTCCATCGCTAAAAGGGGTTGGATGAGTATACCAACCTGAAATGCATATGTCATTTTTTAAGAATAAAAATGAGAATAAAAATAAAATAAAATAAAATAAAATAAAATAAAAAAAATAAAGAATAAAAGTGAGTTCCTAACTAAAAGTTTTGCTGTGAGTCCGTCTACCAAAAATTTTTTGGATTACAGAGACAAATTATATACATAGTAACATACAGCAGTCCAGATACAGAGTATCAGTGATGGTCTGCAAGAAACTTTTAGTGGTCCATGGAGAAATTTGGACATTGATCTGAGGGTTATGTAAAGTATTATGAAAGAAATGCAAAATGCTTGATTGCTTATTTTCACTCATTGGGGATTTTTTATTTGAGTTTAAAACCAGATGTGAAATGACTGTTATCAATAAATAATAATGTCAATAAATCAATAGATAATGTGAGTGTAATTGTTGTCATTCATGGAAAAGAACCAAGAATCCATAAACTTATTTTAAACAAGCAGCAACAAACTTCACACTAATTTATTATAATTAAACAAGTGAATTTCATATTAATAAAGTAAAATGGAACTTTTACAGTTATTATTCTATAGATGTTTGTACTGTTTAAAAGAAATTCATGACAGTAGGCTGTGGGATTGTGAGTTTAGTGGTCCATAAGATCAAAGGTTGGCGACTGCTGTTATATATTATATTAATATAATATTTATGAATATTAATTAACAAAAATGAAAAAAACTGTTAAATTTAGTTTTTATACAAATATGTAATATTTAATTTTTCATAAACAAAAAACTATTTTGGAATTTCAATGCTTCAAAAGCTCACAAAGCAAACAAATACATAAAAGCATAATAATAAGTTATATTAAATAGTGAAATAAAAATAATATCCAGATATAAAAATTATCAATCAGTTTAATAGTACCAAAGCCATGCCACCTGTTTGTCTGGAAAGGTTTGTAATAAGTTTGCTTATGATTAAATTATTTTTGTAGAATAAAATTCAAATTTGCTTATTAAATAATAAACAAATGACAAAAATATTTTATAAATTTTGTTTTAAAATTGGAACCATACATGAGAACTGAATTGTATTTTGAAACATCCAAAATTAATGGAATAAATTTGATTAGAAATTTTCATATTTAAATGTTTGTTTCTTATATATGAATTCTATTTCATTCTAAATTTTAGATATTTTTTAATGTATTTACTAAATTTTGATTAGTTTTGCTAATTTTAATTGTTGAGAGAGAGATTATTTTAAATAAAAGTTTTGGTTCAAATCTAGGACAAATGGACGGAATTGGGACTGGAAGAGAGCTGTAGAGCATATTGATAGGAATAAAATGTAAAATTTGTATATATAAAATTACTCTCATACCTTAATAAGTTATAAAATCTAAATTAATGTAATTAAAGAATTAATAAGCTATATTTTTATTTTGGTCTTCAAATATTTGATATTGAGGTAATTAAAACAGTTTAAAAAAAATTAATGATTGAAATAAGTGTCAGCTTTTAAAACTGAAAATTTGCATTTTTAAAGCCATCAGCATATGTTGTTATGTTTCCATTGAAAAAACTATTTTATTTCAGTATTTTTCTATAATTGTAAAAACATAATATTTAATTTGAAAAATATAAATATTTAGTTGATAAAATACACAAATTATTTTAAAAGATGTTAAGAAAATTTGAATGAACCAAGAATATTATCTAATAAATATACCTAATAAGAAAAACAAAATTATTCCTAAATACAGTGATACCTCAACTTACGCTACCCCAACTTACGCGAATCCAGAGTTACGCGATTTTCAAATCTCATCGATTTGTCTTTTGTTGGAGCACTATGCAATTCTTGATTACTCATTCCCTCCACACTATTGTTCAACTTACATGTTCGGACGTGTCATGCGGAATTGACAAATAGCTACAATTTATTTTGTGTTATTTATTTCTGTGTTTGTTATATCTACGGAGACTTGAGAGACTCTATGTGGTGATTTCTTGTAACAATGAACAAATCAAAAGACGAGATAAGATTAACGAGAGTATTTATTAGCTTACATACATCCAACTTGGATTTTACACGAATTGCAAAATTATACCCCGACTTACGCGAATTCGACTTACGCGGTTATCGCTCGGTCCCATCTATCGCGTAAGTTTGGGGTATTACCAGTGCCGTAACTAGCCATTCCTGTGCCCTGTGCAAAAATTTGCAATTAGGCCCCTTAATTAATTAGATTTGGGAAAATAATAAAACAAATATATGCATTTTGGACTCCCCTTCCAAGTGGGCCCTGTGCGAGTGCACCTGTTGCACCTGCCTAGTTACGGTACTGGGTATTACTGTACAATAAATAATATAAATTTAAAAATTTGTTATAAAGGAAAAAAACTGTACTGTATAATGCCTGAATAGTTTAATTTTTTTATACAGGTATTAGTTTAACAAATTTATATGATTATATATAATTTAATATTCTGATTCTGTATTAAATTAGATATTCTTTAATTTATATTTTGTTAGGCATTCATTATTAAAATATATGATTTTGTCTGATTATATCTGTGTTTATTATATTTCAGAAGTGTTTTTTCTTTATAATGACATACTGGTTAATTTGGTTTAATTTTGTTTAGTTTTAATTTTGAAAATTTTTTAAATGTGTGTTTTATATATTTTCATCAATTAAATACAAAATCATAATAATTTAATCCTAATATTATAAAAATAACAAGCAATTATTTATTGTGACATTGTCACAATAAATAAAACTGCAATTTTTATCATATTTTTAATTTATTTAATTTAAAATATATGCTCTCCACCTCAAATTAGTTGTGGCTTACCCCTGTACATCATACTTTTCTTTTAACTATAGAGTCATGCCAGTCATCTATCTAACATCTTTCAGGGGGAAAGTTTTGTATTGAAATAACATGACTTCTAGTTTGCATCAGAAGTTCATATATGGTTATAGTTGTGAAATTAGCCAGGGGCCAAGGGGGTGATCCCAATGACCACTTGATCAGCATGGGTTGGTAAAACCCGTCTCGTTGTCACTGGATGGGTCTTTAATGAGTTGTCGGCAGGATTGCAGGATCTGGCCAGCATCAGGATGCTGACACCAGTTAGGATAAAGTTACGTGCATCCTAACTTGCAAGTTGTAAACAAAGGTTGAGTAGGAGGGATGATTCAATGGATGAGTGGGGAGGTTGGTAAGTCGATAAGTGTCTGGTTTTTTGAGGAAGACAGGCCATAAACAATGTACAACACAGGTTTATTTTAACTAAATTTAAGACATACAATTAACTACGTAACATACGATTAAATACTATATAGAGAGTAGCTATATAACACAATGTGATTAGCCTACTTCATATGGTGATCGTGAGGGTGTTCTGATACTGTCTGTTAAATCCTATCTACCCAAGCTATGAAGATCAAGAGAGAGTTTACAATGGTCTAATTAAAATACCTCTGAGAGATGCAATTCTCAATTGTTGTGGAAGCGTATATGATGCTCATTCTGTAGAAGTGAAGTGGAACCAAGTTGTCAAACTGTTGTCTTCTCCTGGGACTGGGTTGGATCTGTTCTATGGAGGTCCAGGAGACTTGAGTGCCTTTTATAGAAGGTAGAACTTCTTCCGAGGAATCCTATGGACAGACACCTCAAAATACGGGTGCTGCGTCCTTATATTCGTTTTTGGCCTGGGAAAATGATCATGTGATTGAGTGCTGTCGAAGACAAAGGTTGATTTTGCAGGTGTTGGGTCAGAGGTGATCCAGGGAGACAAAGAGAAGGTGTCGAAACGGAATGTAGAGTGTAATCTTTGGTTTGTGCAATGTTAGATTCATCATGTTTATGCGGGCGAATGTTGACATTCTCATCCCTTATATATAGATTGTTATACTTTCTTAGCGGTTGTTGATGAGAAAGATGACATTCAATCCTTTTTCTATTTGATGTTTTCTTAATGATCGGAACGGAGAATTAGGCTTAAAAATTTTCTTAAACTTTACACAAAATCAAGTGCTCAATCTTACATAGTTAATTAGGGCTTCTGCCCTAAGGTTTCCATATGTGGTCTTGTCTTTCATCTATCCAACTCTGTTCTCAAGATTAAGGAAAGACAGACAGACAACAGTGGGAATTTATAGGTCTACAAGTTTTTTCAAATTGCACCCAATAAATTTATTATTTTAATTCACAATGAAAAACTTAAAACTTAACTGATATATATATATATAATTGTAAAAGATGATAATAAATTGAACTTTTTCTTATTTTTCTTATGTCTTAACTACTGACTAATTACTGAATGAACATAACTGTAAGCTTGGGTATCTGCAGAAAATTTTTCAGATGGCAAAACTTGGAGACAAATAATTATATCAATAATTTTTTTTAATTACTTAATTTTTGGGGGATTTCTTCACAAGTAGGTTATAATATACAGTATTGCATCAAAGCAGAGAGGTTGAGGCCAGTTTTAAATGCGAAAGTGTGTACATCGGATGTTCAGTGCCACTTTCCTGTAAGACTAGAAGTTTGACAATGGTGTTTGGTTTAGTCAGTGCTATCATGCTCGACATTCCAAACACCATTGTCAAACTTCTAGTCTTACAGGAAAGCGGCGCTGAACATCCGACGTACACGTTTTCGCATTTAAAACTTCAGCCTCAACCTCGCTATTCAATTACACCCTTGATCATAGAATGTTTTGGTAAATGATTAAGATACATAACCTTATGGTTATGTATCTTAATCATTAATAAGATACATAACCTTATGGTTATGTATCTTAATCACTTACCAATGGTTATGTATTGATACATAATGGTTATATATCAATTATAATTTATGGAATTTTTTTTATTTCAGGAAGGCACAAGTATCCTATTTGCACCCTCTGCAAGTGCCCATGACTATAAGCAAATGAAATTTAAAAAATTAATTGTTTTTAATTTGAAATTTGTAATATGAATTGTTTTTATTTTATAAGTTAAATGAAATAGTTTTTCTATAAATAAATATTGAAATGAAATTTGACATTAGTTATTATAAGTAAAATATATATATATATATATTATTATCATGAAAATCTATCCTGTTTCTCTTTCAATGCTTTCAGGGCAGACACAGTTTAAACAGGGAGTTTATTTTATGTGTTAATAATTTAATTAGCTCTAAGAAATGATTTAATTAAATATCTTACATAACAGACTAATTAACATAACTGTATTTTCATATAAATTTGTTAAGATTGAAAATAGGCATTTTTGTTTTATTATTATTTTACATAGAAAATGTTATTTATGATATTGATAATATATGAATAAATAAGATAATAAATATGATAAACTTTTTTTTAAAAGATTATAAATAAATATTCTTGACCTGAATATCTAATAATGTAATGAATATTTTTAGTTATGGTTTTGATAGGAATTTGATATGAAGTATGTAAACAAACAAAATATTTTTTAATACATAGTACTGCTATTTGTTCTCTTATCTATTGAGATAAAAATATTAAATAAAATCAACCTCTAATCAATAAAATTAGTTATCATATTTCATAAAGAATTTTTTTAAATGAGTTGGCATTATACTGTATATAAAAATGTAAATATTAATTTTTAAAAACAACATTGATAAAAAAATTATGTAGATTTGAAAATAAATTTTTATATAAATTAAAATTAAAATTTACTTTCTTTCCTTCTTAATTTTGCTTTATTGTATCAATATTTCTATAATTACATTACTTTTCATGTAATATAATTATATATGGGTAATTGCAAATCACTATGCAGTTGCTTTGCTTTCTTACAGACAATCCTCTTGGAGATGATATCACCAGCCAATTGATTCTCATTTTTCTATACTACAAGGAGTTTTTCCATTTCCTCAATAATATGTAATTTCCTGGAAGCCAAAATTGTTTCTTTTGTTGCTTCCTTGTTCTTAAGAATGGCATGCACCATCAACTTTGTCATCTTAAACATGGCCTTCAGATCTGTCACACATGTACCCATGTATTGCATTTGTGCTTCACAATATGTTCCTTTTTCACTTCAGTTATTGAGACTAAACCCTTCCTCTCAGGCTTCATTGCTTCCACACTCTTCTTGGATGCCATGTGTAATAGGTAGAGGTTATATACATAACCAAACATACCAAAAAGAAAGCAAAAAAAGCAATGGAAACACATGAGCATAATGCAAGAGGTGCTTTTACAGGAAGAGCAAGAGATGACTTGGACGCACAACAGATGGCATTTATACAGCGAGTGCATTTTTTCACTGCATGTGTAATTCAAATACAGAAACATCATTCAAACTCTGGATTGAATTTCTTACAAATTTAGTGTTTGAACATGAAATTAATTTTATATTTGCTAGTACATTTGATAATAATATATAAACTTCATTTTCTTTGGGTAAAGAGAACAGATTGGAAAAAACATATATCAATTATAAACTAAATCCTGTGCACCCCATCTGCAACACCAATACAAATGGGAGGTATACTGGATGCACTGTATTGAGGCCTGAAAAGAAAATTGAATTTGAAAAAAGTAAACAAAAATACAGCTGCACTGTGCAGTTATTATTAATTAAAAATAAATTTGTATACATATTTAATATATTTGTTTCTTAATTTAATATATTCTTGTCTTGATATAGGCAAGAGATATTTATTATTTCCTTATGTAAAGCCTATATCAAGTACTAATTTTTCACATATTTTGTATAATGATTCTGACAAATTCTACAATTATTTCAAATTCTTAATTTATTCTTACATCAAAGTTTATTAAATTATTTAATATATATTATTGTAATGATAATAGGTTTTGAGTTTGATGTTGTTGCAAAATAAAATTATAAAGTTTTTTTGTTCTTTCAGGCATTAAAAAGTTTTGATATTTCATCTCTGAAGTTTATTGCTGAAACATTCCATATCTACAATAATGAACATTGAAATTATCAAAACAATCATCCTTGTATCGCTTTTTGTTGTGACATTAATATTTAGCATACTTCCATTGATTTTGATAGAAAAAATAAGGAATATTTCCAATCCAACCAGAAGGCATTCATATGAACATTTTATAAGTTTTCTAAGCTGCTTTGGAGGTGGAGTATTCTTAGGAACATGTTTCTTGGATTTATTTCCTGATGTACAAACACAACTGCAAAATGTTTGGAAAGATAAACAATTTTCTTCTTATCCAATTGCAGAATTTGTTATGATATTTGGTTTTTTACTTGTTTTAATAATTGAACAGGTAAGTTTAATTGAACAGGTTTAAACTGTAAAAGAATCAATACATTTTCCAGTTAAATTTAATAATAATTGATTATTTTATGTAATAAGAAAAAAAATAAAATTATTTTATATGATATTTATATATTAATATAGCATGCTTTTAAATAGTAAAGTTTATTTTCTTCATTAATGATTTGAATTTATTCTTGTTTTATTTTAAAATAATTACAATAAAACTTTTCTAACTGAAAGCTCTAAGAGACACAAAAATTTCAAGTTACAGATGATTTGAATTAGAGAACAATAGAGTGAAAAATGCCAATTCTGAATAGATTTGTATTTTTACCTCTCTTGCATTATATAAAGAATTTTTGATATTTTTTGTTTTAAACAACCTGTGTAATTCCTTTCAGCAAAATGTTCAGTGTAACTAATGGGATTGAGTCCTCTTGCTTTGAGTTGGAATATTGTCTGCAAATGGATGTTCGACTATTGATACAATCAACTGTCTGAAAATTTCATGGAAATCCAATAATTAGGACCACTTTGGATAGAATAAATATTAAAATTTGTGTTATGGAAGTTGAAAGTAACATAAATTAGTGTCAGGGACTGTGAAAACCTGTCTTGGAGAAAATTTGAGTTAAGGACATTCAAATTGGAGACATTAAATCCCTATGCTATTCCATTGAGACTTACCAAGTGCTTCATTTTCTTTGAGTTAAAGAAATATTTGAGTTATAGACATTTGAGTTAGAGAAGTTTTACTGTAATAGAATGAAGGATTGTTCAATTGTATAAATAGATTTTGTCAAAATACAATTTGATAAGCAATTAGGAAAATCTTTTTGAAAAAAGAAATCTTACATAAAATTAAAATAACAAATGATGAAAAGAGAAATGCTGGTATAATTAATAATAATAGCAGTGGTGTGCCATGACATTTGGTGATAGGGAAGCTGTGTTTCCATAAAAATTTTAATACTGGAAATGACAAATACTGATAAATACTGGAAATGACAAAAATAAACAGTTTATTTATTTTAATTCTAAAATAGATAATTGATTCTAAAAGATTTATTTTAATTCTAAAATAAATCTTTAGAATTATCTAAAGATATAAAAACTTGTATTTATTTTTTTACTAGCTTACCCGTCACGCATTGCTGTGATCTCAGAAGAAAGGAAATTCAAGCAAACTCGTTATGATAAAATTCAATTTACATTTTATCATTTTTATTAAAACTTATTATTATTATTCATTTTCATCGGGAAAACATTTCAAAGTGTCATTTCAATTCTATTTATTTATTGGAGTGTTTGTGGATACACGATACTTTTTGTTTTTTCGTCTGGTGTGTACACGAATAAATCAGAAGGTTTTCCGACGCGTGAGCCGGCCACATTCAGTTGTCCATGCAAGAAGCACGGATTCTCCAAATTTAGCCCACACACTGGCAGCGATTGTCAGAAGTGCCATATTCCCCATTCATATATATATATTTTTTAATCCTTTATAATTTTAATTATTTAATTGCTCCTTCCTCTCTTCCTTGGCATGTTGTGAAATTTCTGATAGTTGGATAATAAACCGTTTTATTGTAATTTGTCTTTTTAAATTATTTTGAGTCGATATTAACATTTGGAAAAGGGGGGATACCTAGATCGGTAAAATACGCGAATTTCTTCCTACAACTTCGGTTGTTGTTCAGGATACAGGTAAGGTTTTAACGAAGTTCAAGCGAATACGTAATTAGCAAAAAAAAAAGTTGAAATAAAGTGATTAAACAAAAATTATTAAAAATATCGTAAATAACAGTTCACAAATGCATATATAAAGATATTTTTTGAAGGGGGGAAATGGTCACAATTTGAAATCGATCGAACACACACTGCTCGAATGCTCGAGTAAACGCGCGCCATCTATCATAGGATAAATGCCAGAAACCTTCGCAGGAATGTATTAAAAAACTTCCTAAAGCTTCATGGCAATTGTACTATGCCAGAAACCTTCACAATTTTTGTTTAATCACTTTATTTCAACTTTTTTTTTTTGCTAATTACGTATTCGCTTATGAAAAACTTCCTAAAGCTTCATGGCAATCGTACTACGCCAGAAACCTTCACAGGAGTATATTAAACAACTTCTCAAAGTTTCACGGCAATCGGATAAACGGTGTGGTAACGTGGACAATCGGATAAACGGTGTGCATGAAGGACACACACACATTCCTTTATATATATATAGATGAACTAACTCTATTTGGCAGTTTTTTTCTGCAAAGTCATTAATTGCTTTATCATAGAAATCACTCATCATTGATTCCATCAAAGTATTTAAAAGATCTTTTTCTATCAAAAGCAATGCTAGTGATTATAATCTTTCCTCTGACTGAGTGTTCCTTGTCAATGTATCAAATCACTTCATGGTTGAAAAACTGTGCTCAACAGATGCATTCGTAGATAGTACCATGAAAATCAATGATATTAAATCATATACTTCTTTTAGTACATCTTTGTTCAGATCGTCATTAGTTTAAAAATTATATGTCTAAGAATGACTTGCCAATATAGTCTGGACATGAATATAAATATTGCAATTTACTACATAATTTAGATTAAGTAAATTTTATGGAAAATTTTTTGATTTAAGAATTAAAACTCACGGAAAATTGTTTTTCATAATAATATTTAAAATTATTAACATCTAAAAGCGACAAAAATTCTATAGATTTTATGTCTGAAAATCTGTCAATATAATCANTTTAAAAATTATATGTCTAAGAATGACTTGCCAATATAGTCTGGACATGAATATAAATATTGCAATTTACTACATAATTTAGATTAAGTAAATTTTATGGAAAATTTTTTAATTTAAGAATTAAAACTCACTTTGGAAAATTGTTTTTCATAATAATATTTAAAATTATTAACATCTAAAAGCGACAAAAATTCTATAGATTTTATGTCTGAAAATCTGTCAATATAATCATAATTAAATATAACAGGGATGGCCAACACATAGACCGCGGTCAACTGGTCAACCGCT
Source organism: Centruroides sculpturatus (assembly GCF_000671375.1). Taxonomy (NCBI): domain Eukaryota; kingdom Metazoa; phylum Arthropoda; class Arachnida; order Scorpiones; family Buthidae; genus Centruroides; species Centruroides sculpturatus. The sequence continues at coordinate 140,353 of NW_019385293.1, read as the reverse complement.
AAGGTTTTGAAAGTAGCCTGCGAAGCTAAAGTTGAACAATTTGCTTTCACTTTAATTAATGTTTAAAAATCTTAATTCGATAATTTATTCTTACAATAATAGACTGTTTGTGTAATGTACCCATACTGTTTGTATTTATCCCGATGAACAATGCAAATGAATGTTAACGCATGCGCATATAAAAATCCTAAAATTGTTTTGCCCATATTCATAGTCACTCGCAGACTATATTTTACCAAAAAAGTAGCCCCTAAGGGATAAAAGTTTGGCCACACCTGAAATATAACTTTGCAAACAAACATACATAAAAATAACATAAAATATTCTTTACTTTTTAAATCTTAAAACAATCCATTTAGTCAAATAGCTCCCTACAAGTGGCTAATGGATGGAATCATTAGAAATGTTAAACAATATTTTGGTGTGTAGCATCCACCAGCTAAACCACATGATGTTGCTATGTAAAGCTCATGCATATAATTTGCACTACATGCGAATGCATATAATCTGGCTGCTTTACACAATTCAAATATTTTCACTGAGGATGCTGTCCTGTATTTGACAATACAGTGCTTCCATTGGGAATATGCAAATACAAATTTATATTCGAATATACAATAGCAATCTTATAATTTTTTTCACATGTAGTATAGAAGTTTGTAATAAGATACATAATGCAGTTATAATAAAATATTAATTTTAAGTAATTCAAAATACATTAAAATATGAAAATAATCGCACAATATGTATTTATATTTTAGAAAATACAAGGGAAGCAGTGCTTCCACAGCTTTCATGGATGGCATGCCACTGATAAATAGTAAATTAAATAAAGTTGAAAGTATCCCATATAATCTTAACTAAAAACAACATGATAAAATGTTGAGTTTTTTATTATTATTATTTTGATAAAACTTTTTTGAGACTGAACTGTCTCAGCTTCAGATCCAACTAAAAGTTGTTCTAAATTGAACATAACATGAAGCCATTGGTCAAAATTTGAATCTTATCTTCATGCTTAAGTTGGATCCGAAGCTGAGACAGTTCAGTCTTGAAAAACATTTTACTAATGAAAAAGACATTGTAACATTTTAGCATTTTATTTTTTAGTTAAGATATACTATGGGATTAAAAGATGAATTGAGATCCTGTGTGATGTTTGAATCTTGATACTCTAAATAGAATTATTTTAAAAGATGAAAAACTTTTGATTTGAGAGAATACATCAAGGCAATCCAAGTAGTGTTTAATATATAAAAATTGTACAGGGTGGTCCATTTATAATGTTATCAGGAAATATTTCAAAAAATGTTTTAGACCAAATTTATTTGATATTAACGGGAACACAAGATAGCACTATCAATTTTATTGTAGATGACATTACTATTGATGAAAATGAGGTCAACTTCATTTTCATAAATGGGAACCTCAATTTTTTATTGAATATTCTAATTCTGTATTAAAAAAAAAATAAACTTTTAAAACTTTTTTGAGAAATATAATTATCAGAAGCTATGAGTTTGGCTTATAGGTGCTGTTTTAGATGGCATTGTTTCAATAGTATTGAATTAATTGAAAATGGTATGCTATGATTTATGGTTACAGAAAAAGATGATATCATCATAAAAAGACACTTCACACCAAAAATCAAATAAATAATTAACACTATAGTGTTGCGGTGTTTCAATCATAATTTATAATTAACATGTACTTGATAGTACTTTTGATAGCTTACAGTCACCATTCTCAGGTGAAAAAGAAATCGAAAAAGATAGTTTTTTACATAAATAAAAATCATAATAGAAATGTCATGAATGACTGTAATTTTGTACATTAATTGATTCCCTGATATAAATCATTCCAATGTCATGATTTTTCATTGCATCATTAATTTATTTACAAAAACAGAAAGTATTCAACCAAAATGTAAAATTCAGAGGAATACTGTAACAAATAAAGATTTGGAAATTAGTGTTTTAGCTGCAGTAGTTCTATAAAAATTGCATAAGGCTCAGAAATGTCTAAAATTAGTGTTTGCATATTCTTAAAAGGCATACCTTTCATCCTTATTATATTTTGTTGTATCAAGAACTCCATGACAATGAATTTCAAAATCATATGAACTTTTGTCATTGGGCAGAACAAATACAAAAAAAAAAAAAAAGACAATTTTTTTCACAAGTATTGTTTTCTGATGAAGCATCATTTACAAATAATAGTCAAATAAATTGACATAAAATATTTTCCCCTAAGGTAAAATGTTTTGTTATAAGGGATCAGTAAACCTACAGACCAAACTCATAACTTTAAATGTTTATAAGTTCTGATAATTATATTTCTTGAAAAATTTTTTTAGATAAAAGTTTTAATTTTTTACATAGAATTAGAATATGCAAGGTAATGTGAAATTGTTATTTTATTACTTTTAATTTGTAAACTTGTCCTGAAAATAAATTCAAAATCTTAAAAGTACTTTAAAATAATTAGCATTTTTTTACAATTTTTATTAAATTGATCATTTAAATGATATTCAATGTTTAAAAAATATATCACAGTAAACTTTCATATCTTAAATATGTTTATAANTTTTTTTTTTTTTTTTTTTTTTTTTTTTTTTTGTTAGATACATAAATTCACTTAGTTTATGATTAAGTAATAATATCACATATTCAATTAATTATTTAGTAAGTATACTGTGCGTAATCTTTTTGAAAAAGAAATTCATTACTGAAGTATATTTTAAAATTTTAATAAGAACATTATTTGTTCATATTTTGAATTATATTTATTTTTGCTATGTTTATTAATTATTTGTTTTTTTTTTTCCAACTAGATTGTATTATCATATAAAGAAAGTATACCAGAACTGCAACCACTTTTGGGTCATTCACATAGCATGCAGAATGAAGAGGAAGTAAATAATGACAATCAACATACAGTTCACAATAAATCTGTTTCACATTCAAATCTACGAACATTATTATTAGTATTTGCTCTTTCTCTCCATTCTATATTTGAAGGTTTAGCAATTGGTTTACAGACGAATATGAATGATACACTTCAAATATTTATAGCTGTTATTATACATAAAGGAATTCTTGCATTTACTCTTGGTTTAAATTTAATTCAAAGTAATCTGAACTTAATCATTTGTATTATTTGTGATTTTATATTTTCCATTATGAGTCCTTTGGGAATTGGCATTGGAATTGCTATAACAGATTTGGGAACACGTAATGAAATCCCATTAACCAGTGGAATCCTGCAAGGAATTGCATGTGGTTCATTTTTATATGTGACATTCTTTGAAGTTTTACCTCATGAGCTGAATGGTAGCTTTAATCGTCTTTTAAAATTACTCTTTGTCATCTTAGGATTTGCAGGAATAAGCATAATTATTATTTTTTATCAATAAGATTTCATTTTACATCTTATTGAGAATTACTTGAAACAAATATTTTGTATAAATGAATGTAAATATATGTACATTATTATTATATATAGTTATACCTTATAATTCATCACTAGGGACCATCAGTATTATAACATACTACCTGACAGTTTTTGAATTTTACTGTTTTCCAATTTAAAAATGAATATATATTTTGATTTTTCATTTGAAATGGCCAAATGATTTAATTTTAAATTATTTAACATACTGTAAATGATGACAAAGCTATTTTGATATTTATAGCTATCAGATAATTCTTCATTAATTGTATATTAATGTGTGACGTATATAAAGTTTGTCAATATTTATCTGTTAGACTGCAGGAAAACACAAACATCCTTGTAGGTACAGTACACATCTATAGTCTATAATGAATGTGTGCATAACTATCCAGTAGCCAAAACATGTTTTTTACAACTAAGAAAGTTTATCATTTGTTAAGTATTTGGCATCTGTTTTAAGGCTTAATTTTTAAACTTCTGGCAGTATAGACTTACATTAGATTTAAACTGCTGATTTAAACAATTCAGTTCAATTATATCAAGGCTAGTTTAACTGTCAAAATTTTGTCTAACTTAATTTAGTCTTAATACAGTAGAGCGTCATTTATCCGAAGGTCGGTTATTCGAAGGAATTCCAGTCAACAAATTTAAATTTTAGCCAGTGCTGTGGCGCTGTAATCTTTGGCTATGTCTTCGGCTACTCAAATATTTTATGTTTTTGATACTAAATTAACTTCTGAAGTATAATTTTTTATTGTTTTTATATTTTTCAATATATTTATTTTGTTTGTACAAAATAAAAAAATAATTTTTAACGATACAATAGTCTTTGTTAGGCTTAACATCAACGAAAATTCAACACGAAGCGACACGCAACAGAGAAAAATTTCGACACGGGATAAATTAATATATTTTTTCGTACATAATTGGTTATCCGAAAAATAAGTTATTCGAACAACCCCAGTCCCCAATTGATTCGGATAAACGACGCTCTACTGTATAGCCAAAATTAATTAAGTTAAATAAAAGCCTAAACTGTCAAGATTTTGTCTGACAATTGATTCAGGCTTTGCTTTCATCTAATTTGAAATAAAAGAATATCTTAATTATATTATTACTACTATTATTTAGTAAATGTTAGTATAAGAAATATTTACAGAATAAAAATTTTTCATTTAAAAAAAGTTGCCCAATCCTATAGCCAGGAATAGATCACTTGGGAAGAGAGGGGCGACTGAAAAAACTAGCTGATATTTTTCTTTTTTCAGTCAGCACTAGACCCATTAGCTACAGTTTGTATAGAAATAAGTAACAGTAGCCTAAGTTTATATAATGAAAGTGAAAGCCTATATTATTTAATTATACTGTATATGGACACTGCTAACCAAGTTGAGAGGGCTTTGCCATCTTGTAATTACAGGCCTGAACTTACATAATTTTATTATGCTCTTTTTAAAATTTGATTTCAGTTATATATACAGCTAAACTTTCATTATGATAAAAGATGCCACTTTTTAGAATAATTGTCTTGATAAATGGATTATGCAAAGACATATCATAAGAATATTTTATTAGATTTAAAATCAGTAGGACCTTTTCTAGGACTTAAAAGTGACAAATTATGCAATTTGATAAATTAGTAGATGAATAATTAGGTATCTTTATATTATTGTCTACTTTTTTATTTTTTTAATGTTATGAAATTGTATTTTGCAAATATTCATTCAATGTTGTCCAAAATAATAATTGTAGTACTATTGAAACGATATTATTGTTGTTATTATTATTATTATTAAAAAAGTCAAACAAATCATGTATTGAATAGGCAATTTATAACAAATTTAAAATTATATTAACTTTATATACAGAAATAAGTCTGAAACCAGACTTCCCATCAATCACATAGAATGGTCTGGATGTAATCTGTTAAACTCTTCAGCTAATTCTCACTAAATGCACGCCTGCATTTAGTGAGAATTAGCTAAGGAAGGAGTGAGGCCCACTGTCAAAATAACTTGAAATTTGTTCTTCCTTAGTGCCATGTAAAAGAATAAACAAAATCAACATAACTCCTATGGTTTTAGATTTATGGGACACCTGTATAATTATCAATTTAAGAAAATTTAAAATAAACATACTGTATCTTCTTGAAAAGTAATTTGTTAATTTTTAATTTAATAATAATAATTGATAAACAAAATTTTTTAAATTTAATCTGTTAGTATATTGAACTCATTCAGTATTGAGTTTAAATTTGTTTTATATGAATAAAAATTCTAAGTACCATTTGTTACATTATTTTAGAGTACAGTATTTACAAATATACATTAATTTCCTATTTTTATCATAAAGATTAACTAAATACTTATAAAATATAATATGGATGATTAAATTTATATTTATTGTCATATTATTTATTTTTGATATTTAATAAATCATCATTTAGATGAAGTTATGTATTTCAAATATAAAATAATCTCTCTAAATATTCTATAGAAGAATATGTTTTAATTAAAATGGCTATATTTTTAACTTAATTTTGTTAATATCTGATAAAACTTTAATTTATAATCATTCAAAAATGCTAATTTAAAATAAAAATGTTTTAGAAAAATCATTTTAAATAAAAAGAAGTTAATGATCAAAGAAGTAAGTAAATAAAAGTTATTTTCTTCATGCAGGAGTTTTTCTAATGCATAAGATATATGTAAAATACTTAGTAAATATCTCTCTACACTATATTTGGTTAGTTATTCAGTTTTTATTTATTTAATTTTTTTTTGAATGAGTTATTCAGTGTTTAAAGACACTGATAATGTGCCATATTGCCTCAATTTATTGTTATGAAAAGCATGCTGTGACTAATGATAAAGATATATAATTTTTCCCCTTAAATTAGTTTGTTTTTGTTTCGTATTCCACACACTGTTTTTATCATTTAAAATATAAATTCTTTTTTTACTGTAATAAAAACAAATTTATTACAGTAGAGTCTCACAAGTCTGAACTAATTGGGACTGAGCCCTGTTCGAATTAGCAGATTTTCAGATTAGCCAAATAATTGAAATAATGCAGAAGCAAGCAGTAAAACAGGTCCAGTTTATGTAGATCCAACACCATCAATGACTTTTGTTTCTGTTTTTGTGTGTAAGTACAGTATAGATCTGCTGTTTTAACAGGCCATGTCAAACACTGATGTATTAATTTTGTACAGTATTAATATAGTACTACAATAAAATACAAGTTTTTTTTTTGTGGAATTCTAAATCTTTTTGTACCATTAATACCATTTAAATTCAAGTAGAAAATACAAAAAAAGTATATTTTGTAAGCTAAAAAATTTTTTCTTTACAGACTGAAACATGTTGGGATTAGTGGTGGTTTGGACTAGCAGGACTCTACTGTAAAACCATATCATTGTTTATAGTTTACAGTATAGAGTGTGAACGTAAAATGTTATATTGACTGTGATATTACCTAGGAACATTTTAAAAGAATGGACTGAAGACAGGCAAAAAATGCCAGAAATGCACATCTCTAATTGAACGATTTTTATTGGAGTGGAGCTTCCTGAATAAAAAATACTACATATTAAACACTAACAAAAACAGGAAGTGAATAAAAAAGTTTGATTGATTTAGTTAAAATTTTAAAAATCCTAAATAATAAGTTTACAAATTGTACTTTCCTGGCTGTTATAGAATGTAGCCTACAATGAGTATGTTAATCTGTCAAATTTTGATCCTGGTTTTTGCATTTCTCGACATTTCGACACCCCAGAAGCCAAAAATAATTTTAAAAATTCATTACAAAATTCTGTGCGTGCGTTTTTCAGCCCTTATTTTGCATTACATCTCAGGGATGGATGAATCAAAACTACCAGCATTTCTGAGTAATACCGGTGATGAGAGTTGGGTATTTTAACATGATTCCGAGACGAAACGTCAAAATTCAGAATGGCGTTAGCTTCCTAAGGAAATACGGTTAGAAAAATTGTGAACGGAAACCAGATCGTTGTCTTCGATATCAAAAGGTATTATCTATCGAGAATTTGTTTCCTGGCCGTTATCCGCCAAGACAAGAAAGTAACACAAAAATGATGATGATGTCAGATTGAATTCTTTGAGTGAGATGAGAAACATTCGACCCCAAAAGTTAGTTATTGCACAGAATTTACACATATTCTGCCTAAACATCGAGCAGTTTTTGGCAAAAGTCATAGAATATTCCATTTTTTCCAGAGTTTAGAGTCCAAATTAGCTTAGAAGTTTTTTATTATTGGATTGATCAGATATTTGTGTTTTGTCCTTCACCATTTAACTGCCCATCATGTAGCCAAATCCAAATACCGATAATGACTGCTTCGTTATTTGAAATGATAATGATCTCGTAATTGGAAACTAATTTATATATGTTTAATATTCAATGAGAATTAATAAAATCAAATATTTTATGTTTCATCGCAATTTTCTTATTTATTTTTTAAAACGGTAACAATATTTTAATCATGCAGTCGTCAAACGCTCTTTTTGGAGGAAGAACTGTACAGCAATACAGAGCAACAAAGAAGGAAAGCCAGCTTTACAGGCGACCTTAACCACAGGATAAAAATCTATTACAGAATTCTCTTACAAATTTTTGTCAGATACATAAATGAACTTTTAATTTTCCAGCCGTTATGTATACATAAGGGAAAGTATTAGAATCGTGTGAAATATGACCCTTCGAGTTTTTTTGCAAATCGCCACATTCTGGGACTCTTGAACTTAAGTAAAAAAAAAAAAAATCCGTGAATGTGTGTTGGCGTCTATTTTCATTTAATATCTCAGGATGGGGTAAAGGAACGAAATTTGGTACGGTAGCTTGTGTATAAGGGACATTGTTACCATTAAACGAGGTGATGGGGAGAGAGGGTGGTGACATTTCATATCTCGCGTTGGGTTGGACTTTAAATGCTAACGTAAAATCATACTTTTACTTTAAAAAAACACACATACACAGCTCTGCCCTCAAAATTAAGTATTTTCATTTTATAACAAAATTATTTAACTTTTAATTGAAAAAGTTATATAGATAAAGATGGCGCCATACACTTTATGAAAAAAAAAATTCTTAAAATTTCTCAACAGCCGGGAAAGTTACGCATCGTTGCTACATTTTTTTAAAACAAAATTTTTTCTTACTCTAGAGGTTTACTTTCCCGGCTCTTATAACACTAATCAACAGCCAAAAAGCTTCCAAAACCAAAGTAGCTGAATATTACTAATTCGTGTGCTGAATATTAATATGACAATAAAAACGTTAACTTGGCTCTAGTTTTTAAGATTTCGAACCAAATATGTCAAATTTTTGGAAAAATTGCCATTTTTCTGTAGTTCTTGAAATGTATTCCTATACAGCTTAAAGTACATTTTCTTGAATGTCTGTGGAAAGAAAAGAAAATAATCATTCTTATGACAGCTCTCAATATATGTTACAAACAATCCAAAGGGAGACTTCATTGACTACTTCAAAGTGAGCCTTAACGCCATTTTGTTACTGTTGTGTAACAAAAGCTTTCTATTCATATTGGCCATACAAAGTACATGAAAGAATCATACAAAAGCATGAAGCAACTTCTTGCAAAAGTAAATTATCAAGAACATAGTAGCCACGTAGTGGAGATGCGCAGTAGCGCTCCATAACAGTGGCGTAGCTAGGGTTCTACGGGCTCGGTGCGAAACCAGATTTGTGGGTCCCTGTAAACGGACTAAAATATTTTTGTGTAGTGGTTTATATAGTGTATAACTATATTAGAGTTAAGTTTATATTTTCCTGTGTAATAGGGGCCCAGCAGCTCGATCAGCAAAATGCGAAATTTTGCTTTGTTCTGATTGCCGTGAAAATTTTTTCGGTTATTTTTTTTCCTGTGATTTTGGGGACTCCATGGACCTATCGCTTTCCAGGGTCCCGGTGCGGACGGCACCTACCGCAACCCTCTAGCTACGTCACTGCTCCATAATGAATTCCTGACTTAGTATTCACAGGATGGAGAGCCAAAGCTTCTCTCAAGTCTGAGTTTGTAACACACCGCGTGACACAAAAGGCGGGGTCACACAAGTTAGAGTTAATATATAATTAAAAGTACCAAGCCTGGACTTTACGGGAATCAAAAGATATATATATATATATCCAAAACACTTTATTAAATATTTATTGTGAATTTTTTACTGAATTGAACAACAACAACAAACGACTAATCATAACCAAAGTCAGTATTAATTTTCAAAAATATCAAATAGTCAAGTAACAAAAAAATAAGAAACAAACAATTAGGTAAATGAAAGTCTTATTTCTCATAATAATACACTCTAAGATCCAATCTCCACCTCAAAAGAACTTTGGGGTGGAGATTGGACCACCCCACGGGTATACTATGCTTACGCTCAATTGCATGACGTTTCGCCAACGGCACACATCATGCAATTGATGTGTTGCCAACGGTCGTCGGTAGGAATTACACCATCCGCGGTAGTGGACGATCCGTCTTTTATTCGAAGCTCAGTGCAGATCCGCACTGCCCTAATTTACATTGGTTCGCGCTACGGGACAATCACAGATACAAAGTTGTATCTTTGCTTTTTCAATTTTTCACACAAGTGTTTATGAGTTTGTCTTTAAATAAAAAACCCCGAAAAGAAAACTAAAAATAACGCCCAAAAACATAAAATAACGATCGGACATTGACTCCTTACAAGTTTTGACCAAGCCAACAATGGGGGATTGAATTTTTTTTTCTCTTTCCGCCCTGTGGGCACTAAAAGGTCCTCTTATAGCAGGCCCATTATAGGTTCGGCCAGGCCCACAATGGGGCGACCGGGTGATGAGGGACGGGGCCCGACGTATCCGAACGAACCCCCCCAAAAAATTCTTGGGGATTCCTTGACCCGTCCGGATTCGATTCCGGGTCCCTCAGAGCGGTAGGCTGCCACCTTGACCGCTCGGCCATCCGGCCTCTTTTGGGAGTAATAAGGGACAAAGACAGAGTGATCATGAAAAATTTCTGAAGTTTGTCTAGGTTTGGTCCCGGATTTCTCGAAACAGTAGGCTGCTTTACTGCCTCGTCATTTTCTAAATGCATTATCACATTAAACTTTAACACAATTATGACTGACACCAAATAAAATGATGAAATATGGGAATAAAATTTAAAAAATTTTTAAAGAAATTCTTTATTTTTATAATTTTCTTTTGTATTTCGAAAGTTTACTAAAATTTATACAGTACAAATAGTTTACAAATAAAATAATTATTAAGATAAGATTTGTATACAAGATTTCATACATATCAACATATGTTTACAAACAAATAGAAATTAGTAATATTTGGCTTGCACAATAACTTAATTTTTCATCGGCTTAGTGTGGGTTATTTTTAATTGAGAATTCTATTATACACAATATGTAATATATGTTGATGATTTAGATAAACTTTAAATGTAATGTAATATATGTTGACGATTTAAACAAAGGAAAGGTAATCGAGTAGGTGCCGAGGTGGCGAGACGGAAAGGGAGCGAGAGAGCTCGAAGGAACTAGCTGGATGTAGAGGTGTATAGTTGTATTAATAAAGAGTTATTCGTACCATATTATCTGGTCAGTTGAATCGTTTATAATACACAATACATGAGGAATATTGTAATATTAGAGTTAGATGGTAATTTAACTCATTGAATAAAAATCATTACGTAAAAAGTTGTACAAGAAACTAGAGAGGTTGTGGCCAAAGTTTTCAACGCGAAAACGTGAACTTTGGACGTTCAACGCCGACATCCTGTAAGTCTAGAAGTTTGACAATGGCGTTTGGAACGTCAGAGGAAAACCTCGCTACTAACTTTTGCAGCATGTAAAGAAAAAAAAAGGCTTGTGGAATAATATAATTAATATTAGTCTTATGCTATATAAAACTAAGGATAAAATGGAAATAAAAATGGGAGAAGCCTGAATTGGGAGAAATTTCGAAGTTATTATCTCCCGTGAAATAATCTGTCGACAGATTAAATTCTGTACAAGACTTCTCAATTCTGTATAGGAAGCAACAAAAATTTCTTACCCTTATAATTATTCCGACAAATTCGAATCATGATGTTGGTCAGTGATGGCTCGGAATTGGCAGTTTCTTCTTAAGGATTGTCGGGAATGTTTTCATCCAAACGATTTTGACTCCACGACACTGCAAGGATTTTATTTTATGTTTTTATAAATGATTTTATTTCTTGAATACAAAATTAGTAACCAATATCAGAACAATGATACAAAGATATAAAAATTTTGATCATTTTTATTTCTTTTGAAATCGTTGGTAGAGCCATTATTTGTTGAGTGTTAATGCTTTTAATTTATCTAAATTGCCAAAACAAACATTTACATAGAAAATTATCATCAAAAGAAAAATGATATGCGCTCACACTTTCAATCTATTTCATCACCATCTCGAAGTTTGATTATCAGGGATTGGGGTGTTCAATTTCGCCCTTATCAGATAAAAAAAATACACATCAAAAGGATGATAGAAGGAAAAACACATTTTCAAAACTCGGAGATAAAACAGTTTGGATGACTTAATTTTAGAGGAAATCTCGCGGACTTCAGATTCACTCGAATCTCTCTTCCTTTTATCGCTTAAGAGGAATCTGCTGAAGTTTCTACTACTTCAGAGATTTCTCCGAATTCCTTTATTTCTAGAACTTTGGCCGTTAATTTTATTTAAAAACAACAACAAAAAAATAAAACTGTTTGGGTTTTGGTATAAACTAAAAATTTTAAGAATATTCTTTAATTCATTACCTCAAATGACTTCAGATTTTAAAATTATAAGAAAAACCAAAAAAAAAAAATTTTAATTCTCGTTTTAAAAAAATCTGAGAATCAAAGTAAATTTATAACTTGGCCGCGTTTTCTGACTAGTCACGTCAAATTCTAATACCTTTTCTTTACTTGTGTGCCACGGGAGATCGACTATGATTTTAAAATATTTTAAAGTCGTAAAAAAGTAATAAAGTCACACTGATTTTGTCAACAGTCCTTTTTTCTTACTTTCGAAGAGATGTAATTATACCAGATGAATTTCGAACTATATTACCTAACAGTTCCTTTTCAGTAGTAGTAAGTTTTTCATACGAGAATAAGCGCTGTCAACCGTTTTAATATCATATCAACCTGTGGAAATTTGCATATCGTCATTTAAATTTACTTTATTTTTAGTATTAATGATTATTAAATGTTCTTTAACTTTTCTTTTATGGATATTTCTTTCTTTAGAAATTATTTTGATTTCTGAAATATCTATGTAACAATTGCTTTCATTTACATGTTTCCACCATGGTAAATTTACATATTTCAATCTATTTCCTGTCAAGTGTTCTTTAATTCCTTTTTTCGTTTTCTTCCTGTCTCTCCTGTATATACTTATAGTTCCTGGCATGTACAGTACATTTGATTTTGTAAATAATTCCTGCTTTCTGAAAAATATCTTTTTTCCTTCTTATAGACTATATATTTATTATTTTACTTAATTTCTCCTTCATCGTTGCTGCTAAATTAATTTTGTTTTTCTTTAAGCTTACATTTTTCAAAAATATTTTTAATATACGGAAAAGCACAATAACTTAATTTTTACTTTTGTTTTTTAACATTACATCAACACCTAAAATATTCTGTTTCCCATTTTTTAAGTAAATTATATGGGTAATCGTTTAATATAAATTTATATCTCACTTTATTAATTACTTCATACATAGTTTTTCTATAAACTTTTTGTAATTTCATTTTATACGTATTCTACTTTACTGCTAATGGATAATAAGACTTAAAATTAATTGTTTTTGTGTATTACATATTTTTCGCAAGTTCGAAAGCTAAATTTATTTCTTTGGTTTATGATAGTTAAATCTAAATAACTCAACTTACTATTTATCTCTGTTTCGTATTCAAACTGTATATTGATATTCCAGAGGTTAGCTTCGTTAACTATATTTTCTTCTGTTGTTTTCTGACAATCAAAAATTATGAGGTAATCGTCCACACAATGAAAATACAATTTAACACCATTAATTAACACCTGTTATAAAATTATCTGCTTCCTTCATTGCTATTTCTGCCAATTTTCATCCTATCTTTGAACTCATATTAATTGCATCTTTTTGTCTAAAAATGGTGTTATCAATCTAAGTTACAGGCCGAAAATATATTTTGTCCACAAATTTCGAAAATTCATTCATTCTGTTTGAGATACAGGTACAGAGTACACTCCCAGTTCTGCAAGGTTCATCTGAAGATTAGTGTCAAGAATTCACATTGTACAATCTATAAAACTATGATACCGATACAAGTAAGTCCCCTATAACACTGTTGATTATTCCGTTTTATATGAATTCTATGTTGTACGAGTCACTTAGATTTTACAAATACGAGAGCCGTTCACAGCCCAGCACACGTATTTGTAAAATCTAAGTGACTCGTACAACATGGAATTCATATAAAACGGAAAAATCAACAGTGTTGTAGGGGGGTCGACTTGTACAGTATATTGATGTAAAGTGTAAGGATATACAATGTTATGTACAAAACGCAAAATGCAATTTATAGAGTATATAAATACAGGTAGGCCTCCTACAACGCGGTACCTTTACAACGCGTTTTCGCTCTAACGCGGTTGGAAAAATGCGGAAATTTTCTTACAACGCGGTACTTTTACAACGTGGTTTACAGTATTTAGAAACAAATTATCTTTCACATAATAGAAAAATCGCAACGGATCACGTGATACGAACCGCAGTTCGGCATACAGAACTAAATGTCTTTGAAAACAGCTGTTTGTGGACGTTGGCATGTTATTCCCTTGAAATTTCAGGGGAAGACCGGTTTCTAGACAGATGTGCATCAGTTACCGTAAACACTCAAATATATCGCTAAATTTTCGATCATTTATACTCTTACAAATAAGTGGGGACCGCAAAAATGGTCCAAAATACAGTATAAACTTCTATTGGGTGTATATTTTTACCAACATAGTGAAAGGAAGTTATTTTTTGCGATTTTTACTGTCCACAAAACTGATTGAAAAAATTTTAGCCATAACAATGCCGAATGAAAAGAAAGGACCGTCGTTAAAAAGGAAATTTATAACTCTTCAAACAAAGATATAAATTTTAGATCGAATTAAAAATCAAGAGCGGATAGCTGATATTAATAGGCATTTTAATTTAAATGAGTCGACTATTCGGTCGATTAAGAAATCGGGAGAAAAGATCAGAAATTTGGTCGCATCCGGATCATCTATTCTTGCGAAAAATGTTGCTAGTCCGAGAGCACTTATAATGTAAAAAATGGAACAAGCGCTAATATTATGGGTAGAAGATATGAACAAGAAACGGTTGCCTTTAAATAAAACTGCACTTAAACACAAAGACTTAAAAACATTTCATTATTTAAAACAAATGGGACAGTCGTCAGCTGCAGTGGCGTAGCGTGGGTGTCAGCTGCCTGGGGTGGAGGAAAATTTCGCTGCCCCCTTATTTAGGTATCTCAATTTAAAAGACTAAAATTCAGTTTCGTCACAGAATAAGTAATGAACAATTCCCTCTTATTTCAATCGGTCCGAATCGTAGGTGCGACAAAAATATGAAATGAAATGGTTCAAATTTTTACAAGATATTATTATTATTTATTGTGAAATTTTGCCGTCCCCTAAAAGTGCCGCCCGGGACGGTCTGCTCCTGCCGCCCCCACTACGCTACGCTACTGGTCAGCTGATGAAACCAGTGTTAAATTCGTGGCTATCAATGACTGGTTTGAAAATCCAAAAAAACGCCATTCAAACGCCAAGTTTTTCTCTTTTTAAAACCGAATCCCAGTTTTTGTATTGAGTTGGTGTCTCCTACAACGCGATTTCCCACAACGCGATATTTTCAAGGAACGTATCTACCGCGTTGTAGGAGGCCTACCTGTATATAATATACAAAATCTATGAAATACATATGGAAAAGTAGAGCCCTAGGCTCATAATGGGGTAACCGAGTAGTGAGGAATGAGGTCCGAGATATCTCATTCTTTGTAATTCTGCTTTGCTCCGTAAAGAGTGGCGGAGCGGTTCCGTCGCTGAATACTGGGAGTTTGGTTGCAGGTTCGCACCTCACAATGGAAACGATTGTATGCTGACCATAACATATTTGCATCAATAAACCCATCCGCGATAAATTTCACGAACCAATTTGAATATCAATCCTGATTCTCGGAGCGATTGATTGGTGTCTTTGCGATATAATTATTATTGATTATTCTTTTTAAATAAATTAAAAGAAGAAAGTGAATCATATTTCATGTAAGGTTTTAAAACATTTTGTAAACAATATTTGTATTTTCTGAATCGAACATTTTACAGGAACAGATTAGCAAACCAGATCATTAGTCATATGATTTACAAGTTAGAGAGAGAGACAGCACTTCCGATGATGGCTCTGGAACGACCAAACTTATCAGACACATAACATAATTGAGTAAGTTACTTTATCGAACTTTACGTCGGATTTATCGGAAGGTTTTTGTTTGGATGTTTTAGAAACATGATAAATACCAAATGTAGTACATGTCCGAACGGAACACGGTGATTAGAATTTCTCGTTTTATAGAGATTTATATTCTTATTAATGTATAAAAAGAGAAAAAAAAAAATTCGAAACCGCTTCAATCATTGGTTGTTCTCGTATCACGATGTCCAGGGTGTACCACGGCTGGATGGATTATGCATAAACATTCATCATAAGATCACACAACGATTAGCCACGTAAGTATTGCTCCCAGAAGTAAGTGTTGAGTGTCAAGACTAGTATCTGAACAGATACGTGCCATAGTGTAAACTTACCCGCTAGCACAACAGTGGACAAGGCAGACATGTTTCGATAATGACCATGAGACGCATGTGCAAGTGAAAAAACATCATTGGACCTTGGACATGTGGAAGTCGTCTGGAGCGACGAGTCCCGTTTCATGCTGAACCACGCTGATGGTCGGATCCGAATCTGGCGTAAACAGTATGAAGCTGCATTCCCTGGTTGCACAGTTGGAGTTAATTAATTAACACAGTGGTCCCCAACCCTCGGGCCGCGGACCGGTACCGGTCCGAGGATCAAACGGTACCGGGCCGCCCAAGGAACATTAAATTATTTCCATTTTATTTACTATAGTGTATTTCCTCGGGTTTGTGCGACTTTTAATGGACGACGGAACAACAGAATAAACTGGACGTAAGAAACACACTTCGGGTGTCATTGTCTCCTATTACCCCTAGAGGGAACCGTCTCGTTGCAATGAAACAAGCTCAGGGTTCTCATTGATTTAGCGTTCTAGTGAATTAAAATGTTAAATCACATTATATTCATTTTTTGGTGTAACTGTATTTTATTTTGAAGGCATGTTTAAATGCAATTAAATTAAAATTATTAAATTAAGTCAATCTAAAATATAAACGATCAACGTCCCCCCTCAGTGGGCCGCGGTAAAATTATCAAACTTTGACCGGTCCGCGGCGATAAAAAGGCTGGGGACCGCTGAATTAACACATCTGGTGATGACGGTACCGTGGTTCTGGGAGCATTCTCTTAGCAAGGCCTAAGGCCATTGTCGTCATCCCATAATCCTTTAATACAGAGATCGTTCACTTGAAGACATAAGTGCAGAGATCACCTGTTTTTTTGCAACAATGACATGTTTCAACACGCTAAAACACCGTGTTACTGGGCGAGGCTCACTCGGAAATGGTTGGAGGAAACTACAATTAATTCCACACACTGCCTTGGAATGCAAACTTATCAGACTTCAAAACTATTGAACTTGTTTGGGATATACTGGTACGAATGGTGAGGTTTTCATCTACTCCTCCGCGAAATGTGCACGAACTAACAGAACTGCTCGAGTAGTCCTGTTAAAAGTAGATAATGTTCGGCATCTGGAGAGTCCATACCTCCGCATTTACAAGACGTGATCATCCAGAAAGATGGACCAATCCGTTATTGGGCAGGTGTTTCTAATGTAGTGATCGTTCGGTGTATTATGATTTTTGTAGTGTCTGTACTGTACATACTAGTGCTGTGCGATGCATCGATGTTTTTGTGCGTCGATGCATCGACCTTCCGATGTTTTTGAAACATTGATCCTGAATCGATGTTAGTAATATGTGAATTTCGATTCATCGATGCATGCAGTTCATTCTTTGTTCCTAATGTTACCACCTGTTCGGTTTTCACCCGGACAGTCCGGGAATTTCGTAGAAATTGTGAAATTGCGATGAAACAAAGTTCTCGCAAATATGTTTACAAATTTACACTATTTTAACAGTGAATGAACTCACACTCATTGAAACTCATCCGCAACTCTGCCATGTTAGTCTGTTTACGCCGACTTGTGGCGCGCAACCTGTCGACTTTGAGGCCGGATGGCCAACGGTCAAGGTGGCAGCCTACCTCTCTGGGGGACCCGGGATCGAATCCGGACGGGTCAAGGAATCCCCAGGAATTTTTCGG
>NW_019385293.1:115696-121746 GCF_000671375.1 Centruroides sculpturatus | reverse complement strand
TGAAGAATATTCTTTATTCAAAATTGTTCAACAACTTCTACATTTAAACTTTATAATTTGTTAAAATTTCTCTTTCAGAGGTATACAAAACTTAGTTATTGTTTCATCTAACTATATTAAATGCGTATGACAAATTCAAAGAATATTCTGACTTATCTTAATTATAAATTTCATCCTTTCTCGAACTTTTTATGAATAATATCTGTAACAAAGTATAAATTTTCTGTTATTTATTATCTGTGCACGTAAATTTAAAACACTAATCGCGCTATTAAAATGATCTATTGTGTATGATTTGGTTCAGAGGTGCATAAAGATCAAGTATTAAGTTAAATGTTCAAAAAAAATAATCAGCTGTATTTTACCTTTATACTCATCACTCCATATTACGACAACTAAAAAAAAAAATCTATTTCGTCATGATTTGTTCTGACGACCACAAAATATAATCTATACTTCGGTGGGTTGACGTCATTCAGGTGACCAATCAGCGCTTTGTGCCATCTGGATATTTAGCAGCACATGCGAAAACGACGAGGAAACAAATAGATTTTGAATTCTTCATCGAAGAAGTTAGTAATCGCAAGGCAGTCAAAAATTTTCATACGTTGCTCTCAAATTAGTGTATTATTCTTACCGGTCGAAACTTTATTGTAGAGATATCATTTTAACTAGGTTCATGAAACAATGCAGAACGGATTCTATATAATTATTTATTACATTTTTCACTAGCCAAAGCACTGTGTTTCACGGATAACTGTAAGGAAAATGCCATAATTATACAAAATTCTGTTATAGCCAAATAATGACAAGTAATATACAATGAGTGTAAGATAATAGGTCTATAGGAAATACTCTTGGATTATTTCAAATCTACATATAAACGGTCTCTCAGAGAAATTTCAAGAAAATACAGTGGTGCCTCATATTTTCAATTTAATTCATTTCAAGAGGTCGTTCAAAATCTGAATTGTTCGAGGTCCAAACAAATTTTCCCTGTTAAAAATAATGGAAAGTGAGTTAATCCTATATCCTGAACAATACCCATTTCGATAAACTTGAACAGCAAATACACATAATTTAAGGTTAAAATAACACAGTTAATTGCCCTAAATAATAACACAATAAATAAAATATGTAAATACTTCATAATAAAATGAAAATTGCATTTATTGGCCGCACACTGTCCACTTCGATATCTTAAGAACTTAAAACGTGTTGTGAACAAAATGGTGTCAATTTCTCGCCGAAATAATATATTGTGTAACAGATATGGTACATTGCAGACCAACTAAAAACAATTTATGTGCAAGTGTCTAGTGTACAATAAGAAACTGTTTATATGGAAGTGTCGCTACTTGTTATACTTTCAAGACCTAGTATAACAAGGTGACGGCTGGATGTTTGAGCGGTTAAGACTTCGGTCTACCGCTCTGACATCGATTCGGGCTGTTGAAGAACCCAGGGCGGTCTGTCAAGTCCCGTGTCATACAGTCCTGCAGCCCACATCGTGGATCTTGAGAAACCAAAAATGGGTATAAAGATTAAGATCTTTAATGATCTTAAGTAAGAGTTAGCAATACTACGAGCGAGATTTGTGCGCAGATAATTTCTTACCACACTAAATTTAACAGAAAAATTCATCACAAAACGATTATTGATGCTAATGTCTGAAATTCTATTTAATCCATGCAAGATGTGTGATTACCAGAGCCCCTTCGGCCGCCAATTTAAAGTGTTTTAATCTTTAAAATTGGCGTTTCCACTTCCCGGGACGAGGACCCAGGGGTTGGATTTGTGGGAAGCGTGTGTTCGGGTTGTTTCATTGTGTGGAATTACACAGAACGTGGCGCTTGACGTGTAAGTGCGTGAGTGCGAGAATTCGAGTAAAGGTTAAACGGTGTATATCTTCGTGTACAGTGATGTTATATCCGTGTGTGTGTGTGTGTGTGTGCGTGCGATCCAAGAACATCTTCGGCATGTCTAAAAACAGAAAAACAGTAAATTACGATACGAGAATGAGACGTGTTAAAAAATGAAACGAAAGCGTTCTTACCATCGGAGATTTCGGAAAACATTCACTTGTACGATAAATGGCCACTTCGTCCTCTTCGTGGTAAAGTTGGGGAGGGAGATCCTTCTCCCTCCCAAATGTTCCTACAAAACACAAAGACAGTGAGAAAAGGAGAAGTTGATTCATTTATTATCTAAGGTCAACATTATTACCTTTATCAGATAGTCTTTCTTCCCGAACAGTGTCATGAGGAGAGCGAAGGACCTGACCTAGCCTAGCCTAACCTAACCTAACCTAACCTAACCAGAAGCTCAATCCTCGTAACAGCTGTTTGGGAAGAAAGGTCGGCCGAATGTCGCGTCCGGTGAAGAAACGTGTCAAGTCCGGGTGGTCACAATCGGAAGTCAAATCCGTTGTCGTCGATCGAGTGTCACGTTCGGGAGACAAGTCCGTGAGAACATCCGGGTAAGAGAAGGCCATGTCCGAGTAAAGAGGTCATGTCCGGGTGAAAAGTGTCGAATCCGGTCAGAATGTCGCATCCGGATGAAAAGGACGAGTTGGGGAAAATCGAAGAGGATCACCGTCTAGGCCGAGGGAACCGCAGCCACCCGCAGCAACAAAACTGCGGTTCCTCGACTTCGGCGGCGCTCTCCTCCGATACTTTCCCGTTCCGACTTCCGAAAGACGATGGCGACGAGCTCGCGAGCGCGAAGAGGCAGACTTTGCGAAAGTAGAAAGTGACGTCGAACTCCAAGAGAACTCGTCACTCTCTACGTCTTCCACAACATGGCCTGTTGCTGGCTGATCCCTGATGACATTGACCAAGTGGAATGGACTCAGAACTCTTCCGCCTCCGGGAGAGTTCCACGCCACACGCACTGGGGAAGGTCGTCACCACTCGCTGCCTCTCGCTCGACGGTCTCCAACGACACCGAACAAACGAACCGAAGAGACCCAGTCGAGCCCCGGGTCCTCGAACGTCTCATCGGAGCCGTCCGAGGAACCACCTCCCTCCGGCGCCACCGCATTCTTCCGTCGGAACCTCCGGCGAAACCACTCCAATATCTTCATTATGAAAAAAATAAAATTTGCAATTAGTCGATTAAAATAAAAGCTTAAATTAATGTCTAAATTCTTCCGAGAAAAGCAAAATGATCACTAAAGCTTTTTAAATCTAAAAGATTAAATCTAAATTTTTTTAAATCTAAAAGATTCGAATCCGACCATCGAACGACGCACAGTGGGACCAAATCCCAAAAAGTTGGCCAAAAGTCGAAAAATAGAGTTTAAGTTCCGGTAATTTCTAGTCGTGAGTTCGGTTGGATAAGAGTCCGAAGGTCGAATTTTAGACTTTAGCGCCCCCTATCTCTTATACCTGCTATTCGCTTGTGCCAGGAAATATAGGTGGCGTATGAGTCGACCAAAATGGCTGCCACAAAGGGTATAGCGTGCGTGGCAATATACGAGAGCTACATNAGAATCTCTCTTCCTCCTCAACTTTGTGTTTTGTAGGAACATTTGGGAGATTCTTCTCCCTCACAAATGTTCCTACAAAACACAAAGACAGTGAGAAAAGGAGAAGTTGATTCATTTATTATCTAAGGTAGGGGTCCCCAAACTTTTTATCCTGTCGACCCCTTTATAGAATATTTGCCTTCTTATCGACCCCCAGATTAAGTATTTAACAAAAACATTAAATCATTTTTGCAGTTTTAATGTTAAGCGATAAGGTGTCCTGCATAACAACCCAACAAAAGAATTTATAGTTCCCATATCTTATAAAATCCATCCAATAACATTAACAGAAAAATAGTTATTTTTTGCTGATTTATGATCTTAAAAAATAATAGCAAATTAATGGACTGATGGAAATTTGTCTATAGTTCTTAAACCGTACGTGTCACAATACGTAAAATACACAATTATTTTTGAAAACATAAGTTACATTGGATGAAAAAAACCTCTTACTGCCATTTTGCGACTACTACCGAATTCCTTAAAAATATGTTGACAAGCCTTTTTATTAAAATAGTTTATATTAGTGGGATGGATGAGTCTGAAGATAAGCAGCAAGATTGTTGATATGCGGTTGAAAATTGATAAGTTATAGTCGCAAACACCACAGTTTTCCAAGTTCAATCTGTTCCTCTGTTTTGTCAAAATTGCGTTTGCGTGGCCAAAACCAGCTTCAACCATGTATAAATTTGGGAATGCGAATAAGAAAGGTTCGGCTTCTGCTGTGAGCTTGGAATATTTAGGGCAATATTGTTATTGCTCCAAAATTCACTGAGATTTTTATTTTTAAACAACGCTTTAGCTTCGAAATCTACACATATTTTACTCAGTTCATCTTCTAAGCCAGGTTCACAACCTTCATTATCTATTTTTACGTCAAATGGATTAGCAAACCCACTCGGGAACATGCATATTCCCCGAGTCTTCGAAACGTACTTTAAAGTCTTCTCTTAATTTATCAAGATGTTTAATATATATCTGCAAGTCACGGTCAGAAATCTTTTCATTTTCTTTTAGTACTCGCTAGTTTGAAAAATATTTAAAATCGGATCGCGCCAGTGAAGATTTAAATAGCTCCATTTTTATTTGAAAGGCCATAATAATTTTTCGAGCTTCAACAATTTTAACGTTTTTTCCTCGCAAACACTTCTGTACTATATTAATGATTTTCGATATATTACGATAGTTTCTCTGTAAAGGACAAAATATCTACATTTAGATATAAAATACTTAGTGTGTCAAGCCTAGTAGAGTGTAACAGTGCAACGTATGTCTGTGTATAATGAACTACCAGCGTTCGTAACATGTTTGCAACACTAGTACAGTTGCCAGATGCGTGAAAACAGAGTAACACATGTTTAAAGCGGCGTAGGCTAAGGCAAAACTCAAGTTATAACTAGGGTAGTCAGTAATGTTGTTGATCATATCCGTATTTCGAATTTTTATTGGAATATTCTATTTTTTTCCTAGACAGTTTAATTGATCCTCTTTAGTATTAATCGACCCTCTTTCGACCCTCGTGTATTAATCGACCCCTGGAGAACACTTATCGACCCCACGGGGTCGATATCGACCACTTCGGGGACCCCTAATCTAAGGTCAACATTATTACCTTTATCAGATAGTCTTTCTTCCCGAACAGTGTCATGAGAAGAGCGAAGGACCTGACCTAGCCTAACCTAACCTAACCTAACCGGAAGCTCAATCCTCGTAACAGCTGTTTGGGAAGAAAGGTCGGCCGAATGTCGCGTCCGGTGAAGAAACGTGTCACGTCCTGGCGGTCACAATCGGAAGTCAAATCCGTTGTCGTCGATCGAGTGTCATGTTCAGGAGACAAGTCCGTGAGAACATCCAGGTAAGAGAAGGCCATGTCCGAGTAAAGAGGTCATGTCCGGGTGAAAAGTGTCGAATCTGGTCAGAATGTCGCATCCGGATGAAAAGGACGAGTTGGGGAAAATCGAAGAGGATCACCGTCTAGGCCGAGGGAACCGCAGCCACCCGCAGCAACAAAACTGCGGTTCCTCGACTTCGGCGGCGCTCTCCTCCGATGCTTCCCCGTTCCGACTTCCGAAAGACGATGGCGACGAGCTCGCGAGCGCGAAGAGGCAGACTTTGCGAAAGTAGAAAGTGACGTCGAACTCCAAGAGAACTCGTCACTCTCTACGTCTTCCACAACATGGCCTGTTGCTGGCTGATCCCTGACGACATTGACCAAGTGGAATGGACTCAGAACTCTTCCGCTTCCAAGAGAGTTCCACGCCACACGCACTGGGGAAGGTCGTCACCACTCGCTGCCTCTCGCTCGACGGTCTCCAACGACACCGAACAAACGAACCGAAGAGACCCAGTCGAGCCCCGGGTCCTCGAACGTCTCATCGGAGCCGTCCGAGGAACCACCTCCCTCCGGCGCCACCGCATTCTTCCGTCGGAACCTCCGGCGAAACCACTCCAACATCTTCATTCTGAAAAAAAGAAAATTTGCAATTAGTCGATTAAAACAAAAGCTTAAATTAATGTCTAA